>NC_060268.1:92775007-93054129 GCF_021613505.1 Equus quagga
CCCCCCGGCCGCCGGCGCGTCCCCAGGCCCCGCTGCCCGCGCCGCGGCCCCGCGGAGATCCGAACTCGAACTCGGAGCCCTGCGCTTGGGCCCGGGCGCCTCGAGGGGTGCCTGCAAGCTCAGCCCCGGCCTCGTTCTCGGGGAGCTGGCCCTCTGCTCCCCGCTTCCCCACTCGCTAGCCGGCGTTTGGGCACGACCGGGTTAAGTGGCCTGGGATGACGGACCTGGGGTACCCCGCCTGAGGCCGGACTTCACAGCAGCCGGGCAAACCTTCCCGTGGCCTAGTCTCAGAGGACTCAGGATTTTATCTGCCTCTGTAGAGACAGGTGGATACGCAGAACAAGTAGCCCATGACCTTTGATTTTTTTTTAATTCTTTTTTTCTTTTTTTTTTTTGTTTTGCACCAGCCACCTGCCAGGCACCAGGCCAGCCGCTTTACATTATCTCCTCCCTATGTACTTTTTTTAATCTGCATAATCCTTTCAGGCTGACATTATTAATCCCATTTTGCAGATAAGGAAACTGAGGCGCGCAAAGTTTAAATAATTTGCCGAAGGTCCCATGAATAGCAGGCCACAGAGCCCGGAAGAGATCTGGGGCGTTGGCAGAGCCCGAGTCCAAGCTACTTGCAATATACCAGCCGGCTCCTCTCCGTCCCTGGGTCCCTGCCCTAGAAAACGTCTGTGCTACTTGGCTGAGGCCCCCATGAAGACCGCCACTGCTTGGGCTGGGAAAGAAAAGAGGAGAAACGTGGCCAAGAGCTTCCCCAGGCTGGGTTATGCCAAGGTCACAGAGCAGTCTCTGCTGGTCCCTTCCTGCTCAATGTGAGGTAACCTGGCAGCACCGTCTTATCCTGTGGCCTCCTGAACACAGGTTTGGGGATAATGACAAAAACGCACACCGCCAAGTGCTTCCTGTGAGCCGGGCACCATTCTCAGCTCCGTCTCTGTGTTAACTTGTTTCTTCCTCACCCCTAACCCCGTGAGGCAGGTGCAATACGTTTTCCTTTAGGCACCTTTCATGTATCACTATCTGCATTTTATGGAGGAGGAAACTGAGGCCCAGAGAGGTTAAGTAATATTCCAAAGGTAACTCACTATGTGACGAGTCAACAAGCAAACCTGGGTTCAGATCCCTGTGGTACGATCTTATGTTATGCCACCTTAGACAAGTTGCTGAATTCTCAGAGCCTCCATTTACCGCTCTGAAAATGGAGATAATATTCCATTAACGGGATAAGGTCCCATTGAGGCACCCTTACAAATGCTGCAAAAACCCAGAAGCTCAGGGAAGAACGAGGGATCTTGAAAGTTGAGCTGGGACGTAAGTCCAGTTGGGCCCCATCTCGGAGTGAGAACTTCCCCCAACAAGGAGCTAAGACCCTGGGGTAGCCCCCCCCCACCCCCAGCACAGCCACAGTTGGGAGAACAATACTGCAGTCAGACTGAGGCAGGAAGTGAGTCACGGTTCTTCCTCAGTCTGTGAGCAAGAGAACCCCATTGAGGGGAAATCGGGACAGGACTGGCTCCACCTAGACTTGGAGTCCCCCAGTGCCCTTCCCACTTGTCCTCTGGCCTAGAAGAAAGGTCAACCCGGAAAGAAAGCAATGCTGGCTGCCTCTAGGTGCCCCACCCATCCTGGCGGCTGGCCCTAGGGGAGCCACAGTGGGTTTTAGGAGGAGGAGGGACGAGCCCTGTCTCAGATGGCTGCCACCCAGCAGACACTGGAACTTCCCAGTCTCGTCCCACCGGCCTGCCCCTTGGACCCTGCCTTTGGCATCAGGCAGAATTCTTTGCCGTGTTGCTCAGAGGCCCATCACTGAGGGGAGGAGAGGGGAGGGAATTGAGCAAGTGAGCACCTGTCCTTGCTTTGCCTGGAGCATCTCCAGCTTTGTCCCTCTCCTACTTCAGAGTGTCACATGATTGTATCTTACGAGGACTATGCTGTCGCTAAAAAGAATTTGGAAGCCACCCTCCTCGAGATCCTTCTGGAGAGAATTCCAGGTTGCCCCAGCGGGTGCCTGCTAGCCACCTTCTTCCTTTATCTCATTGAGCAGGGTCCAGCGGGCAGGTATTGTTCCCTTATCACTGCCTGAGGGGGCTAAACTCCCCAGGGCCCCTGACTTGGGGCCTTAGGAGCCTCAGGGCCTGTGGATCACAGTTCATCAGTTTTACACTGGGCACCCTGTGACAGAAGCCTGGCTAGGAGAGGGGACGACCTGTGGGGGGAGCAGGGCCTGATGGGTAAGGCCAGGGGAGGATGGGGCTGTGAGGAGGTTCCCACCTTCCCAGCAGGGGTCCGGGGAGAGGCAGCCAGCCAGCCAAGCCTCTCTTTATCCTTGGATTTGGGGATTTGGGGCTAATCTGGGAGGCTCCGGAGAGCAACCATACTCCCATGTCACCCTCACCCCGGCGCTCCCATTGTCCCTTTAGAGTGTTTTCTAAACCCTTCTCTCCAAACCTCTTCCCGACTCTCAGGCACCTCCCACAAAGCCTTGGGCAGCAGCACCCACACCTGGTTTTAGTCGAAATGTCCATACTACGTACGTCCCTGTGTGCGTAGAAGGGCACACAGCAAAATGGGGCTGGGGTTTTCTCTGAAAGCGTGGGATTTGAGAACTTTTTGTTCTCTTCTTTTGGCTTCCCTGCACTTTCATAAATATCTACAGTAACTTTTATAGTAAAATAATGAAACCTTTAACATGCAGAATTGCATAAAGTATGCCCACACTTCGCCTTCTTGTCCAGAACATCCGGCGTCCATCGTGAACACTGCCGGGCAGATGGGGCTCCTGCTGCCCCATCCCACGGCAGGGCCCGTCCATTCCTGGCTAGGCCGATTGGGGAAATCCTCCTTTATATGACAGGCAAACGGAGTCTGTAGGCGAGAGGAGGAGCTCGAAGCGATTTGGTGGTGACATATTGGGTCACGCTGGGACAGGATCCCAGCATGGCCAGCCCTTCTCATTTTCTCAGTTATTGGGGTGGCTCTGCTGCCTGCCAGCCACTGGTCGGTTTATTGACTCCTTTCTGCCACCTCTGTGTCTTCTGCCCGCCTCCAGTGCCCAGCCAGTGCTACCCACACTCGGGCACCAGATAGGTGCTTTGGGTGCAATCTGATCTGCTAGACATTCATTGAGCACCTGCTGCATACTGGGCCCTGGGGCCTCCAGCTGAGTCCCTTGGAGCTTGTCCTCAGGAAGCGGGCGACCACCTCTGATAGAGTGGAAGGAGGTACCTGACCTGAGACATGCCAGAATCTTCTGGATCTGTGCCGTCCCATGTGGCCTTGCAGCTCCAGCAGGCTCCTGCCTTCCTTCTCCCTCTTGATCCAGAAAAGTACAACAATCACTTATCATGACTTCTTATTGAGTTTTCCAGTCAGTTTTGTCATCCAGAAGAGGGTTTCTCAACCTCGGCACTATCGACATCTTGGGCCGGATCATTCTTCGCTGTGCATCGTAGGATGTTTAGCAACGCTAGGAGCCAGTAGCACCCCCACCCCCATTAGGACAAACAAAAATGTCCCCAGACATTGCCAAATATCCCCTGGGGGGCAAAATTGCCCCCAGCCGAGACCCACTGATCAGGAATGAGGAATGGGAAGGGAGGGAGCCGGTGGGTGTGCCAGGGGGCGAGGCAGCAGGAGTTGTCTGCTGGGAACTGTGCAGGGAGACAGCTGGCAATGACAGAGAAAACGCCCAAACCCCAAACCACCTGGCAGGGCAGTGCAACAATGAGGCCATTTAGCGTTCGGTGCAAAGCATCTTAAATGTCTCCTCGACGTCTGAGGATGTGGCTGGATCAAGGCAGGGAGCAATCTTGTTGATCTCTCCGTTTGCTAAGGTGGGGAAGCGGGTGAGACAGCTTCACATTAAATATGTATTTAGAAAGCAGGTTGGTAGTTGCTTGGGGAAGGGGCCAGGTGGCGGAGGGAAGAAACGTGAAGGATATGTTCATTTTCTTGATTGTGGTGATGGTTTCATGGGTGTAGACAAATGTCAAGACAGCTCAAGTTACATACTGTAACTACGTACAGTTTCTAGTGTGTCAATTAGACCTCAATAAAGCTGTTTTTAAAATGTATTTGTATGAAGTTTTAGTGCTTGAAAGGTATCATTTTGAAAATTTATTAAGGAGAAGTAGCCCATTTCTTGACTGTGGCAGATAAATGGGGAGGTCACTGTCGTGCTTAAAAAGAAAACAGGAAAAAAGGAGAACAGGATCATGGGCCTCCAGGCCGAAGGAAGAGAAGAGGGCAGGGGCTGCCAAGAACATTCTGCTCAGGTGCCCGTCCCTCTGTGAGGCCGGCGAGAGTCCATCTGCGGCTTGGGGGAAGCGCTGGCGAGTTTTTCCGGCAGATGATGCTATCAAACCAATGTGTCTGGAGTGGTATTATCAGGGGCTTGGGAAAATACAATAAACGGAGTGCTGGCTGCCAGGCAAGGAACAGATGAGTCTGGAAATTACAGGCTCCTCCACTAACTTTAATCCCTAAAGCAAACCTTGCTGGGGAAGGAGTCAGTTAAGACATGGAGGAGGGCGGTGCTGTCCCTCCTCTGGGCCTGGCGCGCCTGGGGAGCAGAGGCCGGCTCGGGAGCCGCCTGCACTGGAAAGGCTCCAGCACCACTCGTGCCCGACGGGGTACACTGGGCGCGGAGGGGGGTGCCGAGATGCCGGGAGGGAGCACTGGGGGTAGCAAGCAGTGACAGGCCTCTCTCCCATGGTCCGAGTGTTTGTAGCTGAGGGAGACCTCCCCGAGGTTCTCAGGAGCCCCTGGGTGAGGCAGGGGAGCGAGGAGAGGACTCGTGATGGCGATAAGCGATGTGTGACAATAAAAACCTCGTGGAGTGTGCACGGGGCATTTCATTCCTTCATTCCTCGGCTGTTGACTGAACACCCGCTGAGTGCAGGCCCTCCTCCAGTGCTCCAGCTGTGGCGAGGGGGGCAGACAGCAGGTAAATAAGCCAGTTTATAGGAGAAGGTCGGATCGTCGTAAGTGCTCTGGAAGAAAAATGATAAGGAGGGAAATGTGGTCGTGCCTGGGGAGGCGAGAGCTACTGTCCCCCTGGTGGTCAGAGAGGGCCTCTTGGAGGAGGTTATGTTTGAACCGAGGCTCAAGAAAGAGGCAAGGAAATGCATAAATGCATCAAATCAACCCAATGTACGCTTGAAACTTACACATTGTTATATGGTAATTATATCTCAATTTAAAAAGACTCGGATTATACTATTTAAAAAAGAAAGAAAGAAGTAAAGATGTGGAGAGAGGGCGTCCCGGGCAGGGGAGACCGGGAGGACCCAGGCCTCGGGTGTGCGCTCACGACCTTGGAGAGCAGACCCTCTGGGAGCGGAGCGAGGTGGGAGCTGAGGAGGTGGGGTAGGCGAGGGCTGGGTCGTGGAGACTGTGGCAGGCCCATGGGGATGTTGAGCTGAATCTCAGAGCAGTGGACAGTTTTTGGAGAATTTTACTAGTTTGCACTTTTAAAAGGGCCCCTCGGACTCTCATGGGGAGAAGACACACAGGGGCTCAGAGGGGGCGCCCACAACAGCCCTACATTAGAGACCCTCCCATGTGACGTGTGGGTGGTGGACCGGCTAGGGGAAGTCGAGTGACTTTCATAACCCAGCAAGCAGGTTTCTGGGCTCCTGAGCAGGCCTGGGAAGGATGGGGTACCACCCACTGCTCTGGGATGCTGGAGCCTCTGCAGGCTGTGAGCTGACCGGGGCCGCCAGGCCTGGGGTCCCACTGCCCAACCGCGTGGCTGGGCTCAGGGGCTTCTCCGCCAGCCACGCCTACGTGGACAGCGTTCACAGAGGACTTGCTGACAACGGACGCTTCGAGCCAACAGTGGGAACTCACAGAGTGCCCATTCGCTCGTTCTGTGACTCTGCTGAGCGCTTTATGCTGATGGCCTCGTTTTGTGCTCATAACAACCCCAAAGCCGGTACTATTGTTATCCCCATTTTACAGATGGGGAAACTGAGGCCTCGAGAGCCTGCTGGGAGTCACAGTGAGGAAGAAGAAGATCCAGGGTTTGAACCTGGGGAGCGAGAACAGAAAGCTCGCTCACTCAGTGTTCTGCCTCCGGAAGAGGGGGCGCCATGGCTAACTCAGACACCCATTCCCCCAGGCTCTGGGACGGCGCGGCTCAGATGGAATTCACATCCGACTTTTTCTTGGACAAGCCTCGTTCCCCTGCGTTCTCCCAGGAGCACATGCTGCTGTTTCTATAACGGGTGTGCCACAGAGCCACTGAGCTGCCCCTCCCCACACAGACGTTACAGGAGGCCGTCTAGTGTGCTGGTTACCAGCCCAGCCCCAGGGTCAAATCCAGCTCTGAAACTCACTGGAATGACTTAACCTCCTGGGGCCTCAGTTTCCTTGTCTGTAAAGTGGGGTAAAGGCTCCTCAGCTCATCAGGTGACACCTGTAAAGCACGCAGCACAGCGCCTGGCCAGCAACGATGGCCACCGTGATTAAATCACATCCTCCTTCCTTCTGAGGCAGGAAGGCTGTTCCGGTGGGCTGACCTTGGAGGTTTTTCTAACTTTTCCACTTTGGCCTAACCCCAAGCTTTCATGGGTGAAATCTCTGCCCTCACTGTGGCTCTCCTTCTGGTGGTGATAGGTTGTTTTTTTCCCAGGCAGGAGAGCTGCCAGCCTCCTTGCACTGCTGTCTGCGCTCAGAGCAGCCTTTGGTGTGGCCTGGTCCCTGGGTGGCCCACGAGGTGCCTTGTACCCATTTGCAAGCTGCCTGCTCCTTTCACCTCTCGCCTCTGAGGATGGAGGTGAGCAGACAGTCTGCCGAGGGAGCCCTTCCCAACTTGTTCACATTGGGATGCAGAGAAGAGATGGGCAGCCCTCCGGGACAATAGGACCAGGCTGATGGGGGCTGGCGGGGCCTTGTGGGCAGCTGCCACCCCAAATCCTGATGCCTGCTTGGTGCCTAGAGGCTCTGGAACCCATTTCAGGCACACTAGTGGGCTGTGCTCTCTAAGGGGCGTCTGGGGATCTGGCCACATGGGGGACGTGTAGCTATGCTGTGTCCCAACGCTGGCCCCATCATTGTGCTCGCTAAGTTCCCTCCTCATAGGGTCCTGTAGGGCTGATCTTTCTGACCTGCTCGTTTTTAGAGAGAAGAAATAATTTCCAGATAGTGTTCTAGGAAGACTGCTCTCCTGGGAACGGACCGGGCTCTCCGTCACTGACACAGGTCTCTGCTCTGAACCTTGTACATGCCCTTTACTGAAAGAGAACTTCTGCGGCCTCCCCAATGCTGACTAAGGCCAATTATTTTTGTTATAGTAGGTATACATTCCTTCTGACAGCTCTCACGCAAGCATTAATCCAAAATGACTCAAACGTCAAAACTAGATAGAGGGGCCGGCCCCGTGGCCAAGTGGTTAAGTTCGCGCACTCTGCTTTGGTGGCCCAGGGTTTTGCCGGTTTGAATCCTGGGGGCGGATATGGCACCGCTCATCAGGCCACGCTGAGGTGGCGTCCCACATGCCACAACTACAAGGACCCACAACTAAAAATACACAACTATGTACTGAGGGGCTTTGGGGAGAAAAAGGAAAAATAAAATCTTTAAAAAAGATAAAAACTAAATAGAAAAATACATAGGGAGCAATCTTGCTCCTCCCTTGGCCCCTTCCACGTGGTTCCCCTCCACACTCCAGTACGAATTTTTATTAGATCTGATTTATCCTTCTGGCAAGAAGAAAAAAGTTATACACACACACACACACACACACACACACACACACACATCTCTCTATTCTCCTACTTCCCTTTTTTTTATTTTGTATTTTTCCTACTTCCCTTTTTATCAAAAGGAAGCATATTACAATTTGGTTTTTTACTTGGCAATACATGCTGGAGATATTTACACAATAAATATAAACAAAACTACAAACCCAACACAACTCAAAGTGACAGCATTGGTTCAATGGGAAGGATGACGTTTTTTGGCTGAAACCAAATCGCCCCTCGTGCCGATACGGGACTGACCAATGGGAGCAGACACCCTGAGCGGGACAGGTCTGTGGATGCTGCCATGTGCTGGGCGATGACTCAGTTCTCCCACTACTTTTCTCTATTTGAATTGCTGCAAGACTTCTGTTTGCACAGTGGGCTCTTACATCATTTGGCCTTCCTTGGCTTCAACGCATCATTTACGCATTAAATCTGCCTCTGCTCTTTTCTCGTTAGCCAGCAGCAATTAAAAAGGGCCGCTTGGTGCCAACACAATCATAAACACAAACGCAAACTTGGGCAGTGAAATCCTGTGTCAACAGTAGAGTGTAAGGTGGTCACACCGACAGTAACGATGATGAAAATAATCGTAATGGTTAACATTTCCTGAGTCCTTGCTATGAGCCGGCACCATGCTAAGATCTGTAAAGGCAGGGTCTTTTATAATCCTCCAAACCACCCTGTGAAGTAAGTGCTACCCATTTTACAGAGGAGAACATTTAGTCTTAGATGGATTAAATAACTTGCTCAAGGTCACATGTACCGGAAGTGGTACAGTCAGAATTTGAACCCGTGTCAGGCCAACTGACCTCAGTGACCACTGCAAGGGCTAGTGGATGGGGCAGGAAGCTTACTGTGTTCTTTGTCATCAGCTCCTGGCCGTAATTGCTCACCTTGGCTGGGCCCTGCTGGACCGGGCTAGGCGGTATATACGGGGGCTGGGGCAGAGGGCGGAAAGGGAGTGCGGGGGTCACAGTCCCTCGTGGGGCCCGGACACTCTGGGGAGCCTCTCCTGGAGTCCTGGGTGAAAGTGTGCCAAGCCTGGCAGGTGACCCTGCCTCCTCTCTCTCCATATCAAAGCGAGTAAACACGCACACGCCAAAAATACCATTTAGAAGATAATGATCTATGTCCATGACTGTAACAATGACACGTTGTCAGGCTCTGGTAAAGGACAGAGAGTTCTGAATGTTCCTGTACCGTCCGTGGCCGTCTGCGCTGGGCTCGGGCTGGCCAGGGCTCAAGACGAAGTGCAGACTCTGTGACCATCACTCCCCTCTGGCCTTCCACCTCCCTCTCTCCTGCCCTGCCTCACTTCATCTCCCACCCGCTCTCCTGTCACCACCCGTTAGCTCATTGACTGACCCAGGCCTGTCTTATTCCCTGTTGCAGCCTCAGCCCGTAGCTCAAAGTTCAGCAAAGACCGGGTGGGCAGGTAGGCCTGGAGCTGGAGGCCCAGCCCAAGCATAGTTAGCACGTCGTGGAGGTATCTGAGCTTCATATGCTTCCTGGGCAACAGGTTTATTAATAGATCGACAACCCAGTGGAGTCCTATAGGCGGCTGGCTGCCATCCTCCTGAACGGCCGCCCAAGGGTGGGTTTGGCCCTCCAGGACCAGAACCCCCAGGGCTGCCCAGGCTGCTCACACGAAGGTTTCCATAGCAAGTGCCTGGGTCCGGAGACCCCCTCCTGGTGAGGGTCCTGGGAGGCACCCACCATTCCAGTGTCCGCCTCACCTGCCTCTGCTCCAGGTCTGAGAACACTAACACCTCCCCCCTTACCACCACTAGGCCCCAGGAAGCCCAGCCCTTTTGGTTAAACCTCTTACCCCACATAGCAATTTGGTTTCTGTTTTCCTGGATCAGTACAATCGATTGTAAAAACTAAGTCAGCCTGTCCCTTTGGCTCCAGTGACGCCAGGCACTGTTGGAGCTGCAGAAATGCTGGTCCCACTGTGCACTTCCCAGTGCGGTCTTTACTTGGCTCACCGTGATTAGATTTGCGTGTTCTTTTTATCTGGATTCGACTTCCAGAGAATCCAACCCCTTCCTATTTAAAAATGTGGTTTCTTGCATTACAGAAGCCATATTTATATAAGCACCATGCACCCTACCCCTGAGCCTTGCTAACCTCATCTCATCTCCCACAGTCCTCTGCCAGCTCACTTGGTTCCAGCGCACTGGCCTGCCTGTTGTTTCTCTATCTC
Source organism: Equus quagga (assembly GCF_021613505.1). Lineage (NCBI taxonomy): Eukaryota > Metazoa > Chordata > Mammalia > Perissodactyla > Equidae > Equus > Equus quagga. The sequence goes on from NC_060268.1 coordinate 92,784,974, forward strand.
TCTACCACAGGGCCTTTGCACAGGCTGTTCCCCGTATTTGGCTTTTTTTTTTTTTTTTTAGGAAGATTAGCCCTGAGCTAAAATCTGCCACCAGTCCTCCTCTTTTTGCTGAGGAAGGCTGGCCCTGAGCTAACATCCATGCCCATCTTCCTCTACTTTATATGTGGGATGCCTGCCACAGCATGGCTTGCCAAGCAGTGCCATGTCCGCACCCGGGATCGGAACAAGCTGACCCCAGGCCACCAAAGCAAAACGTGTGAACTTAACCACTGTGCCACCAGGCTGGCCCATGGCTGCTTTTTTTTAAAGGACTATTTCGGTGGTTCTTACCCTTGGAAACACATTTGAATCGCCTAGAGATTTTTTGTTTTTTTTGAGGAAGATTAGCCCTGAGCTAACATCTGCTGTCAATCCTCCTCTTTTTTGCTGAGGAAGATGGGCCCTGAGCTAACATCAGTGCCCATCTTCCTCTACTTTGTATGTGGGACACCTGCCGCAGCACAGCTTGATGAGCAGTGTGTAGATCTGCGCCCAGGATCTGAACCAGAGAACCCTGGGCCGCCAAACCAGAGCATGTGAACTTAACCACTGCACCACCGAGCCAGCCCCCTGTTCTCTCTATTTGGACCTCTCTTCCATGACACCGACGTGCTTTAGCTGGCTCATCTCTCAGGACATTGCTCAAATGAATGTTGCCTTCACTGCCGACAGTCTGCTAAAATGAAGACGTTGCAACCCCCACCCCCCTTCCTTGTTTCCTTTTCCTCTACAGCATGTGCACCATCGGACACAGTCTATATACTCCTTCTTTGTTTGCCTGTTGCCTTTCTCCCCTCATAAGACTATCAGCTCCATGTGGGCAAGGAGTTTTGTCTGTTTTGCTCACTGCCGTATCTGCCGGGGCTACAACGGTGCCCAGTGTGTAGTAGGCTCCATAAATACTTGTTGAATGAATCATTTCATTGCAGAAAACTTGAATCTACATGAAAACACAAAGAGGAAATAAAAGATGCCTAGAATTGCCAACCCCTCCACTGAGCTCCCCGCCTCTGGAGGCATTCAAGTGGAAGCTGAGCGTCCATTTGGTGAGGGGTTGTGGAAAGGATGTATGCCCTGGGTGGAGGTGGAATTCCCGCTCTCGGGAAAATTCTGGGATCCTGCAAAATGTTCCCCACCGCCACAAGTCATTCTCTGCCATTTAGAGCCACTGAGCAGCACAGGGTCTTTTCTTGGCCCTCGGGACTGGGCCAGGAGTCCTACAACCCAGAAGGCCAGGGAAACTGGGTGGAGTGAAGTCACCTATCGCAGTCAAACAAGACTGTGCCAGGAAGGAACACGGCAGAGACCTTTGCAGCGTTCAGCCGACTGTGACCAAGGTGGGTGGCATGAAGCTGGACCCTCACTGGCCGGCTGATCTGAGGAATGAGGCCGTCCCCACATCCTTGGATGTGTCCCCCTCTACCTGCCTCCATGTCTGGCATTCCATGCTTAGAGAGAATTAGGTTTCTGCCCTGAGAGTGCCCCTGGGAGGGTGGGGCATTCTGCCATCTCGGCCACATAAACCGGGTCTGAGTTTGCACATCAGCCAAGAACGGGGCCCGAGGGGAGCCTGCAGCAGAGGGGCGCTGCCAGGAAAGCAGGCAGCCTGAGGGGCTGTTCTCCAGAGGGGAGCCCTCGGATGGGAGCGCTCAGGACGCAGCTGTGACCTCCCAGGTAAACCCCAGCGCAGGCCCTGGAGCCGGTTATCTGGGACAGGAAGTGCCTGTGAGAAGTACAAACCGAAGCAAAATCCCCTCTCAATAGCTGCGTGATTTCTCCAAGGGCTCGGTGTTCGCAGAAATGGGGTTACTAGGGCACCGCAGCTCCGGGGCGCACTTGGGGAACTCCTTGAGGGTTCACTTGGGACGGGTCGCCTGGGGGATCACAGTTACGGCAAACACGCAGCACGCGAGCCAAGACTCGCTTGTCCCAGCCCACGGCAGACGTCGCTAACCCGTCCCCACACAGCCGTGGATTCCTTCTCCCCATGGGGTTCCAGACTGTCACTGCCAGCCCCTCCGAATTCACATGCCACATGAATGTCATGGTGGGGGATGAACCGTCCTCGAGGGGTTTCATCATCCCTGCCCTTCGGGAATCATAAGGTTAGGATTCCTCAGATGAGGGGACCGAGGCGCAGGGAGGGTGTGAGACCTGGTCAAGGTCACACGAGGTGTTAGTGGGGAAAGGCCGGTCTGGAGCTCTGGTCTGCCCAGTCCAGGCCCAGAAGCTGTCATCTGTGACTGGACAGTTGGTCCAGGAGACAGAACGGGCATATGTGTCCCCACGCCCACACACCCAGCGGAAGAAGACATTCTAGCCCCACACGTCAACAAGTGCAAATGTGAAGTCCCAGGGTACCTGGGTCGGCCCTATAACATCTGTGCCTTCTGTGCTCCGTGAGTCAGTGGGCAGATGTGGGGGAGGCCTGGTGCCTGGAACATGGCTGCTGGCCTGACACGTCCATTTGAGCCTTGTCCATGGTATGTGGTCAAGGCAAACTCCCCAGTCCCCTCAGACAGAGGCAGCCAGCTCAGTCCAGGGGGACAAGGCTTGCTTTAGGACGGTCCCCACTCTGGGCGGCGTCATCTTCTCTCTCTTAGCTGCAGATGTCCGCTCCATCGATGGGGAAGCTGACCTGGGGCTTAACTTTGCTGAGCCTCAGTCTCGTCATCCATAAACGGGGATAGCGATGCCGCCCCTGCTGAGATGTCCTAAGAATGGGATGGGCTAATTCTGCAGAACACTCGGCACGATGCCCTGCACACAGCAGGTGCCCAGGGAGGGCAACTGGGATCACCTGAGGACTTTTCCAGACCTGAGAGCCCAGCCTGTGACCCACACCTTCCCCTGGGAGACCATCTGTCTCACACCAGCTCTGTAGTCGCCGGAACCGAAGCACCTTGGCCAGGTCTGGAGGATGAGAAAATTGGTTTCTCCTGAATCTGAGGAAGGGCGAGAGAGGTGAGAGGACTCTGTGAGGAGCAACCAAAAAGTTCCCAAACAGCTGCTCCCGGTGCCCACGTTCCGGGGCCTCCCTTGCCTGTGTGTCAGTGGGGGGAGCTGCAGATAGAGGCCCCTCCCGCTCATGGAGGGAATTCCTCGGAGGACTGGCCGGGGACTGGGCTGGTAAACCTGTGAATCTTTGCTTGGAAACTGGTTCTGGGGAGGAGATGCATGGACCTCTGCCCACCTCTGGTTTCCCAAGGGCCCATCCCCAGGGGTTTCAGCTCCTGTGTGCCCACCCACGTCACACAGGTGACACTGGGGAAGGGGACGTCTGTGGCACTAGTGGCAGGAGGAAGAGTTGGCTTTGACTGGTCCATAGTGTTTTGAAACAAAAATGGCCTATAATGTAGCTTTAAAAGAAAAATAGGAGTTGGTAATAAAATAGTTGTATGAATGAAGTTTATATACACACTCTGGAAAATGACTAGAAGGAAATGGACCAACAGGTGGAGAGTGGTTGTCCCAGACGATGGGCCTGGGGATGGATTTTTATTTTCTTCTCTGTGCCTTTCAAACTTTTCCAGTGTGAACCCAATTTACTTTTAACATTGGAATAGCACGAGCAGAAACCGTTGTCTTTCAACAATGCGCGCGAAGCCCATAGTCTGGGCTCCAGCTGCGAGCAGAGGGCAGGCTTCCTCACTTGCTCCCCAGTGGGTGTGGACCCCAAGGCTAGGGTGGGGCCAGGTCCACCCCTTGGGAACGATGAGATCTGATTCTCGGATCCTCAGGCTGGGGGGACACCTCCTCCCTCTTGCCTGGGGGTCAGACGCAGACCTCTCCTGTCCCCGAGTCCTGAAGGCAGCAGAGGTCCTGCTGGCCATCTTGCTGGCCCACTGGTGGAACAGTGGCTTTGGTCCACGCCCACCGGGGGCCGACTCCCTGCCTGCCGGGAACTGGGCCAGGCAGACGAACGTGGTGGTGACAAGCAACAGTGACGTTTCCCCCACTTCCTTTGACCTGCCCTGCTGCGTCTGCTGCTGAGTCAGGGTCCCTTTGGGGACTGAAGGCGGGATGTGGCCGTTATGGCGGGATGTGGCGGGACACCCGGGAAGCCCCCAGGGCGGGCAAGTTTCAGAGAAAGGCAAGAAGCTCCGAGGGAAATCAGTACAGGCAGAGACGGTCTGTGTCCCCGCCTGCGTCCATTCCCTGGTCCTGTGGTTGGTTCTTTGCAGTGTCTCCTCTCAGACCTCGGCCACAAGATCTGGTAGGGCTCCCACGTATGCCTCACGTGCAGTCTCTTGACCCTTAGGGGACCCCAACATTTGCTTGTGCATTGACCTGAGCACTTCCCCATGCTCCTCGCAGCAGCCCAGGATGTGGTGGCGGCACGTGCCACGGGCTGGCTGACCGGACCGCATGCAGCCCTTCCTTCTTCCTTGCCTCCGCTGTAGGGACCAGGACAGCTTCGGAGTTTTTCAATGGAGGACACGCTTGGCCTTTTTTGGGGGACAATTCTCCATGGAAAACTGTTGCGTGCACTGGAGTGGCCCCCTCCCACTGCATGCCCCATCATTGTGATGTCCTGAAATGTCCTCGCACATCTCCAAGTGTCCCGTGGAGCTGCGATGCTGGCTCTGGTTAAGAACCACTGAGCTACAGCTCCATTCCTCATCCTTGCCCGCAGGGGGCTAGTCCCATGACTCCACTGTGGGCAATGAGATTAAGGGAGGTCCTCCGGGTGAAGAGGTTTTTCTAAGAGAAGGGACCCAGCTCCTGAACCAGCATCAGCAACCACACACATATGGGCTTTTCCACAAGAAAGAAACCGAGCTGCCATTTTGCCGAAGGCACTGAATATTGAGGTCCTCAGTTACCTGCAGCCAAATGCAGCCCTAACTGCTACAGGTGGGGAAACAGAGGCACGGACAGGTTGAGTCCCTCACCCAAGGTCTCTTCCCTGGTAAGGAGTGGAGGCAGGATTCACACCCAGACATTCCGGGTCCAGAGCCCCAACCTTCACCACCAAGCCAGGCTGGTCCTGGGCACCCCCGGAACTTTCAGCCCGGTTTTACGTATGTGCCCGAGTTCGTCTTCCTTCCCCTGCGTGGAGGATTCATTCCTTTCACCAGTTTCTCAAAGGGTCCACACTGTGAATAAGAAACCTCTTCCGTTTGTGTGTGTGACTCATTTTACAGGTGACACAGAGAAGCTCCAAGGAGGAAAACGACTTACCACGTTGGTGACCATGCTGAGACGATCACTGAGCCTCACCTGCAATTCTGTGCCCTTTCTATTGTCTCTTCTCCTCTGTTGCATGCTCCCTGCCCGACGGCCCCTCCTCACAAAGACCCGGACTAGTGTGGTTGCCTCCTCACTGGCCTCCCTGCCTCCCCTCTGCTCTGCCCACGGCCTGACAGGCTCCCCTTCAGGGCCTGCGTGATGCCTCCCCGACTCATCCCAGCTCTGAATACTAATGTTTTCCTATGTCTATCTGTTTAAAAGTGGCCACAGAAAATTTCCAGTCCCGCATGGTCTTCTAAAACTTTGCTGCTCCCCCACAGCAGGTGGGGTCCATTTCCTCTCTCCTTGAAGGTGAGCGGCTGCCTTGATGAGTAAAATGTGGTAGAAGTGATGCTGTGGGGCTTCAAGACTCGGTCATAAAAGGTATAAGGCTTCGGCCTCCCTCTTGACTCTGAACCCATCCACCACGCTGTGAGGAAGCCCAGGACACAGGGCAGGGCCACATGGAGATGTTCCAGCCAATGCCCAGCTAAGATCTCTGCTGATCAATCCACCAGCATCAACCATCCTATTCAGAGAACCAGATCAGCTGTGTCTCTGGATAAATCTTTGTTGTCAACAATAACTTTTGAGAATATCCTTTTGACCACATTCAGTTGTCGATTTCCTTATGTAATTTAAATTCAGGAGGATGTGCTTCAGCGGCCATGAATTCCAGGAGTCTTCTAAATTCTCCTCTCTTTTGGGAATCTACAAGAGTGAAGGGATGTGAGCAAAGGGGCCTTCAAGATTCCAGCCCCTAGCTTGCGAGTCTTCCAGCTGAGGCCCCAGATGTGGTGAAGCAGACACAAGCCGTCCCCTCTGCGCCCTGTCCAAATTCTTGGCCCACAGAATCTGTGAGGCCAGTACCTGTTTTATCCCTCAAATGGGAGCCCACTATGAGGCTGGACTTAGACTCGGGCGCTGTGGGGAGCTGCGGGATGCTTTTGAGTCGGGGAGCTGCGTGACGACAGGTCTGCCTAAGAAAGTCTCTCAGGTCATGGGCAGAGTGGAGGACGAGAGGCCAGGAGGCTGACGAGGAGGCTGCTGCACCAGTCCAGGCCTTTGTGAGGAGGGGCCATCGGGCAGGGAGCATGCAACAGAGCACAGGGGACAATAGAAAGGGCGCAGAATTGCAGGTCAGGCCCAGTGACCATCTCAGCTTGGTCGCCAACGTGGCAAGTCGTTTTTCTTCTTGGAGCTTATCTGTATCGCCTGTAAAATGAGGGAGACAAAAAAAAGCTTGTGGTTTCTCCCACTTCTTTGTGCATAAGTTCTCCCCGGGGCTCAAGCCCAGCGTGGGCCCCACCTCCCCAGGGTCAGCCCCTGCAGGGGGGGTCTCTCTCCTCCCAAAGGCTCTGGTCTTGCGCCCACCTCTCCTGTCCTGCCTTGCACACATGTCCTGCTTGCTGTGTCTAATAGATAATTCAGTTCTATTTTGTTGATTTTAATTGCCAGGCCATCTCCGTTGCATGGCTGTATCATAATTTGGTGATGTTTTCAATTTCCCTCCCTGTGCACTCATGTGAGCGCTCCTGCAGAGTCTGTACCAGGGGAAGAAGCACCAGGTCACCGATGTGCTCGCCTTCAACCTGGCAAGATGCCGCAAGGTGCCCTGCCAAGTGGCCTTGCCAACCCACTCCTCCACCAGCCGTATTCAAGGCTGGGGTCCGTATTTGGCAACATGAGCTTTTTAAAAAGATTTTGCCAATCCAATGACTGAGACATAATATCTCATTGCTGTTTTAACTTATCTTTCTCTGCTACCAGCAAGGGAAAGCCTCTTTTCTCGTACGATTGTTTGCCATATGGGGTTCTTTCTCTATGAAGTATTCGTTCACAACTTAGGATGAATTTTCTGTTGCATTGGTTGTCTTTCTTCTTGATTTGGAGAAGCCCTTTACATATTCTGGAAACTAATCTCCTGCTGGTTGTATGTATTGTTAAGTATGTCCTCCCAGACTGTGGCATATCTTTTAATCTTGCTTATAGTATTTTTTGTTGACTTGAATGTTAATGTCACCAGACTCATTAATATTTTCCTTTGCAGCTGATGCTTTTCCCACCTAAGAGACTCTTCCCCATCGAGAGGCAGGAAGAGACTTCCTGAGTTGCTGGTTGCATCTTATTTCTTGGTCTGGGTGCTGGGTACAAAGCTGGGTTCACTTTGTGAAATTTTATCCAGCTGCACACTTACGACACGCACTTTTCTTTATGCATATTGTAATTAACAAAAAGTTTATTTAAAAAAAATCATTCCTTATTCTGAGCTCATAAAAAGATTCCCTCAGATTTTCTTAAATGTGTTAAACTTTCGTGGTTCACACTTAAGCCTTGAATCCACCTGGGGTTGTGCATGCAGTGTCAGGTAGGAATCTAATTTTACTTTTTCCATATGGATCACCATTTGTCCCAACACAGTTTTTAAAAGAGTCTGTCTTTCCCTCACTGGTTGGGGAGGCCTCTGAGTCGTATAACAAGTTCTCATTTATGCACAGTTCTGCCTCTGGGCCCTTCTGCTGTTCATTCCACCCCTTTATAGCATGATGCCATAGCTGGTCTCCTTAATTTCTTTAAAAATGTTTACCGTTTGGTAGGACCCAATGGAGGATTGGAGACAGGAAATGGTGTAGTCAGAACGATGCTGGGACAAGGTCACTCTGATGAGTCGGAGAATGGATTTTAGAGGCCAAGGTCAAAGGGTCGGGAGTCCAGTTGGTGGCCGCTGCTCTGTGCAAGCAAGAGGTGAGCAGCTTGGCCCCGGGAGGTGGCAGAGAAGTGGGCTGACGTGGGATGCCTAGTGGCGGTCAAGCGGAGAGGATCTGTAGACGGATCAGAGAAACTGGGATCAAAGACGACTCCGTTGGTTTTTGGCCCAAGTAGCTGGGAGGATGGTGGTGCCATGTGCTAAGATGGGAAAGCCCGGGGTGAAGGGGACGGGGGGCCCTTAGAAAGTGCCTGATAAATGGCTGTCTGAATGAATGAGAGGGGGTGCGTGGGAGTGAGTGAGCCGGTGGTGCTGGCCTCGCCTGCTGCGGCCCTTAGGTCTGAGTCCTCAGGGACGCGCCACCCTCTTTGTTTCACACTGTTACTTGCTTCAGTGTGTCAGTGTCCTGTCCCCCAGGGAGCTCTGTCATTGCTAGAGGGAGAGTCACCCTCTCTGCCTGTGTGGTGGTACTTCCCTCCTACCCTCCAGCCTGGCTCAGTGCCAGGCCCCCCAGATTCCTGGTGCCAGGACACCAGCTGGTGGAAGGCTTTCCACAGGGGGCCCTAGGCATCTGGGGAGGAGAGCAGCAGGCCCCTTGGGCTGCAGGTCTGGCTCTGTCACTCACCTCCCTCCCTGGTTAAGGAAGTGGCCTGGCCTGGGTGAGTCATTTTGGGGGTCTGTGCTATTTGCGGGATGAAGCAAGGAGCCCTTGGCCTCACATGGGCATGAAGGAGGCCCCGATGGGGAGAAGCTTACAGCCTCCGGGGCCCTGCTTGTGGGTGGGGTCTCCGAATGGGGCATTTCTGACCAGATCTTTGCTCTGTTTACAGTCTGCTGCTGGCTCATGCACCCCAGTTGTTATGAAAACACCTTTAGTCCATAAGACATGGAAAATTGCATCTGAGCACTCAAGGTGAGTCATTTCTCTGAGCAAGCCTTCAGCTGGGGCAGCATTTGTGGCCAAGGCCTGGGGTGGGGCTCTGTGTGGGTCTGTGTTTATCCTGTGGACGGCCCAAGGTGGCCTGGCAGGCCCACTCACGCCCCAGGGCACAGGCTGCATTCATTTATTCATGGAATCAAGACCGATTTTAAGTCCCTCCTATGTGTTGAAAGTAGAGCCTCTCACTGGGATGGCTGGAGAAAACGGAGGAACCCCTGTGTTCTCAAATCCCCAAGTAGCTGAGGAGCATGCGGAGGGGCGGGGCATGGGGAAGAGGAGGAGGAGGAAGGGGAGGCAGGACCTCAGCTCTGGGGGCAAAAGGGGAGGCCAGGCTCAGCTGGGTCCTGCCCTGCCCACGCTCCTGGGAGCCCTTGGCCTCAAGAACTGTCTACCCGGCCATGACCTTGGCCAGAGGTGACCTTCAGACTGGGACTGAGTGCGACTCTTGGCTGGCAGAGAAGGAGGGAGGAGGGTGGTAAGAAAGAAACCAGTCTTTATTAAGCACCTACTTCATGCCAAGCCCTCAACTAGCTTGTTCATAGGGCCGCGCCTGGTCCGAGAACCCTGGCCACGTGCTGGCTGCCAGTGACCTCACCTCCTAGGCGTTCTGCCTTCCTCTGCCTCCTCTTCCTCATCCGGCCTCAGGGTGGTTGTGGGAGTCTTGCGAGATGATGCAAAGACACACAGTCAATAAATGGTACCCCGTGTTTTCATAAATAATAATGACATGGCTAACATTTATGGAGTACACGCTGTACCAGACTCGATGCTAGGTGTTTTCCTCACAGTAACTCATTTAATCCTCCCAGCAACTTTGGGGCAAGTTCTCTTTTTAGTCCCATTTTATGGACGAGGAAATCGATGTGCAGAGTGATTAAGGAACTTGTCCAAGGCCACAGGAACACTAGTGGCTGAGCCAGAATTCTGATCCAGGCAATAATAATTTATGTATTATTCCATAAATCAGGCTGGCTGAATTAAACTGGTATTTTTCAATGTGAATTCTCCAGAATCCTTGTCTTTGCTCCATTAAAAAAGAAATGCTTCCGGGGCTGGCCCCGTGGCCGAGTGGTTAAGTTCACGCACTCCGCTGCAGGCAGCCCAGTGTTTTGTCAGTTCGAATCCTGGGCGCGGACATGGCACTGCTCATCAGACCACGCTGAGGCAGCGTCCCACATGCCACAACTAGAAGAACCCACAACGAAGAATACACAACTATGTACCGGGGGGCTTTGGGGAGAAAAAGGAAAAAAATAAAATCTTAAAAAAAAAAAAAAAAAGAAATGCTTCCCCTCCAGATAAGCGTGGAAAACACTGGCGCATTGCATTCTCCTTCTGAGAGAGTCACAGGGCACTTTGGCATATTAAAGGCTCTGAGAAGTGCTGTGGTTAAAAGGAAGAAGGCAGACAGCTTCCTGGGCGAGACATGGGCTAAGTCAGCCAGGTGAAGGCCTTTGGGTGGTGAGGGTTGTAGGAAAATCATACATCTGTGGAAAAGCTATGCATCATCTTGACTCTGCAGGACCCCCCTGGGATGATCTGATTCCATTCTATGAGGCTATTTTACAACTCTGCAAATTGTAGGTAACTGACAATAACGCAAGTTAATTCTTGTCTACAGACCTGCGGATTCTGAACCATCCTGTAGAACGCTGCTGACTTTCCTCCCCCAGCTCTGCCTCCATTTGCACATTCATGTCAATATTCCTGATCAATAAATGTGTCTGGTCTTCATATTCTCTTTTGAACCAGTGATAACATCTTCCTGGTTCCCTCACTGATTCAGGAGTATAATAAACTTTTTGGGGTTTTTTTTCCCCTTCTTCTCCCCAAAGCCCCCCAGCACACAGTTGTAGATTCTACTTGTAGTTCCTCTGGTTGTGGCATGTGGGATGCCGCCTCAGTGTGGCCTGACGAGCACTGCGATGTCTGAGCCCAGGATCCGAACCAGCGAAAACCTGGGCTGCCGAAAGGAGTGCGCGAACTTAACCACTCGGCCACAGGGCGGCCCCTATAATAAACTCTTTAACACGTGTTCATTTCTATGTATGTGTGATGGTCATGATTAAAAAGAGGTAACTCTTTTAAAAAGGATGCTAGTGAGAGGCGCTCAGGCAGAGGGATGGGTATACAAAGGCCCGGGGGCCAGCTCTCGGCACCCAGCTTTGAGCAGCAGGTTGCCTGCCCCGGATCCAGGTCAGAGCAGACCATCCAGAGCTGCTGAAACGGGCTGATCGTTCAGTCCCACTGATGAAGGGGGCGGCAGCTGGGGTAAAATGAAATCATGCCAGTGATCAATTGCCAGGCGTTGACGTGCATGTAAGCTGGGGATGGCACAACTCGGTGTCACCTTCTGATTGGAGCATCTGCCGGGGAGCTAAAGGCACTTCAGCAGTGGCCCCCATCGCATCTTCTTCCTTTTTTTTTTTTTTTTTTTGAGGAAGATCAGCCCTGAACTAACTGCTGCCAATCCTCCTCTTTTTGTTAAGGAAGACTGGCCCTGAGCTAACATCCGTGCCCATCTTCCTCTACTTTATATGTGGGATGCCTGCCACAGTGTGACTTGATAATCGGTGCCATATCTGCACCTGGGATCCGAACCGGCAAACCCCTGGCCACCAAAGTGGAACGTGTGAACTTAACTGCTGTGCCGCTGGGCTAGCCCCCATTGAATCTTCTGATACTGCAATTGGACCGGTCACTCCTCACCAGTCAGGGAGCGGGCACTGGGCACGGGCCGCTTCGTGTGATGAGCTCTCTCTGCACACAAATGAAGGCAAATCTCACCAGGAACGAAGGTGAGTGGGGACACGAGAAGCCTCATGTCTGAAACCCGGAGATGCCACAAATGCTTATCAGAATTGCCAATCCTAGGCATGAGAGCCCTTATGCCAATTAGCCAAAAGGTTCCTGAAACACTCAAAAGAAGGCAGAAGAAACCGGACTTTCCGTCTAGGAGCGTCATATGATGCGTGCAGCCTTTGCGGGAAGCCAGCGCGGGCTCCTCCAGCCTCACCCAGAGCAGCCTGCAGCTCCGGTTAGCCTCCAGCTGTGCGGGGAGGACCTTTCCTTTCTCTCCCTTCTCTCTCTTGTCCACTTCTCCTGACAACTCCAGCTGGAGTGCGAATGGTTGTTCCCAAGGACAGCCCCTGCTTGGGGGCCCCTCAGCCCGGCACCGCTTTGTCCCCAGCTCCAGCCAGTGTGGCACAATCGGTGTGTCCAGTTGTGCACAGCACTGGGCATCTATGCGGTGCCAGGCTCTCTGCCCGGCGCAGGGCAGGCGACAGTGACCCAGACCCACTCTGCCGTCACAGAGCTGACCACCATGCCGAGGGGTCAGGGCTGGATGGACTGTGGGCACAGAGGGCGCCCCGCTGGACATTCCTGCATCACCAGGGGATGCTGTGTTGGCAGCTCAGGGGCCAGAGCTGGCGAAGGGGAAGGAGAGAGTCCAGACTGGATTCTGAGCCCCCACAGACGCTCCGGAGGGATCCCCGGGAGGCAGGGGATAGAGCCAAGGGGCTGGGGCAATGGCTGGACCCATTTCCCTGGGACTGAGTGGTCCCTGAGCCCCTCCCTGACCCTCTCAGGCCTCCTGTGGAGGTGGGGCTCCTCCATCAGCATCTCCCAAGGCCAGGAGCCAGCAGGAAACCCTCTGATCTCTAAGCTCTGCTTCCTCGTTTGATTTGCATAACAATCTGCCCAGACCAGCTTTGTACCTTTCGAGCTGGCAGGCAGCACTGCCCTCTGACAAAAAACCCAACCAGCCAGCAAACAAAGCCCTGACGAAAGGAGGGCCTGGTGGGGTGCCTGGGTGGTCTTGCCGGGGAGCTGGCTCTTGGGGACTGGCTGCCTCTGGAATGAGCTTGGGTCAGTCCCAGGTGAGGGGCCCTCCTTGAAACGGCACCCTCCTGGCATGAGGCCCAGCATCCCATCAGGAGGGGCCTGTCGGAGCCCTTGGAGAATTTATCCTACATACCCACCCAAAGGGACGTAGGGCAGGGGCGGTCATCACAGCACTGCTTGTCTTAGCAAAGGCTAGAAGTAACTGGGATGTCCAACAGTGGGGGATCACGGATTCTGGACATCCTGGGCGTTGTCCAGCAGAGCGCTACAAGCCCTTAAAACGAGCCAGGTCCCCTGGCGTGTGCTCATATGTCAGGGGCACCTCCTGTACCCCGACGTGGCACTTTGCCCACCCCCCAGAGGCGGCCACAAGCCCTCCGCAAGGAGCTCTGTGGCCCTCAGAGCCCCTCCCCGCAGCTGCTTTGCATGGCTCTGTTCCTTGCCTGGCACCGGGGCTGGGGCAGAGGAGTGAGGCGGGAGACAAAGACTTCAGAGCCCGGGGCCCTGCCAGTCCCAGCCGTGCGGCCTGGAGCCACCCGCCTGGCTCTGGGTCTCAGGCTCCTCATCGGGAAACTGAGGACAGTTTACGTACCTCACAGCATCCCCTGGCACCTGGGACACAGGGTAGGTGTTCAGTGAAGGTGGGTGGGACGGAGGTGCTACCCGGTGGGAACCAGGGGGTGCAGACTGGAGGCGGGGCTGGTTCCTCCTTTCACTTCCTCCCTCCTCCTTTAAGCTCACATCTCATAGTCATGCGTTTAACAAACCTTAAAATAAAAATACGCATTATCTTCTTTATTCCTCTTGAGGCCTCCATGAGGAGGACTTCCCCTGTCTCTATTTTTCAGATGAGAAAACAGTCAGTGAGAACAAGGGATCTGGCTGAGGTCACCAGCTGGTGATGAGGTCAAGGCCCAGTCATCCACTTGCCTTTCTGCCTCCCCAACGCCAGGCCCTGGCTGGGCACTGGGCCACAGGGATGAGCAGAGCCAGGCTGGCCCATGGGGGGCTCACAGTGGGGGCAGAGGCCTGACCTCTGGGGTTGGGAGGTATGTCAGGGACGGCTTCCAGAGGAGGAGCCTGGGGATCTGGGGGTGAGGGAAGGTGGGTGGGAAGGGATTCTCGTGGAGGATAAAGCATGTGCAAAGGCCCCGTGGTGTGGGAAAGGGGAAGTTAGGCCAATGTGGCTAGAGCAAGGGTGCAAATGGAGGAGGGCAGGAGTCAGGGTTCTGATCAAGAGGTGGGCATTGGATATGAGGGCAGTGGGTCAGACGGAGCTCAGGAGCCCCCACAATGCTGCAGGGAGGAGAACCCTGTCCCAGACACTTATCAAGGCTGGGCCAGGCCCCCAGCTTCTGGGTCCAGTACCAGCTAGAATAGGCATCTGTCTCACAGGCTTAGAATTCCAGGACAGGGACCTGTGGGAAGAGGGGCTTGCTTGACAAGCTCAACGGTTCTTTCAGCCAAGAGGGGCTGAGGACCTCGGGACCAGCTGCCCTCTTCAGCTCTTCCCAGGATTCAGCTGCCCAGGTCGGACCTGCAGAAACTCCAGGTCTTCACACTGTCTTCCTGAAAACCTTATTTACACTAAAGTGTCAATGACTCACACAGCTTAAAATGAAGTGGTTCTGCACTCCGGCTGTTCAGAAGAATGCCGCTAGATGTGTGCAAAGAACTTCTGGTACAGAGGCGAAGACGCTTAATGCAGCCTACCGGCGAGTGGTAACATTTGGTGAATGGCCTCTGCACACAGAGGCCCTTGGAGAGAAAGAGGCAAAGGGAGACAGAAAGGTCAAAAGGTCCAAATCATTTTCAAAAATGGGATTGTACCACACCTGCTATATTTTAAACTAAAAGTATTTAGTTTTTCTTGAGTTCCACAGAAAGTCTTAGATAAATCTTTACTTTCCACAGAGATATTAGTTCATAGCGAATTTCTCTAACGTTAAGAAAAAAGATTATGAAACTCATTAAAGATTGGAGTCCTGGAGAAAAAGAATCAATGTTTCATTTTGGGCAGGCTCCGTCATTTCTTGGAATGAGAAAGGTGATCAGTTCCCTTACACAACCTCTCCCTGCCTCCAGCTCCTGATTTTTTTTTTTTTCCTGAGGAAGATTGGCCCTGAGCTAACATCTGTGCCAGTCTTCCTCTATTTTTTTGGATGTGGGATGCCGCCACAGGATGGCTTGATGTGCGGGATGTAGGTCTGTGCCCGGGATCTGAATCTGCAAATTCTGGGCCACCAGATCGGGCGCGTGAACTTAATCACCACACCACTGGGCCGGCCCCCCAGCTCCCGATTTTGATTCTGATGTTTTCACTGTGTCAAGGTTTATAATACTTACAATCTGTTCTACAACCATAATTCTCCCAGTATTTCATTTTAGTCTTGTATTCAAACAGATTCCATTCCATTTTTAAAGCACATTTTGTCCCTGAGTTTTGCACTTGGAGTCATCTCTTGGTTGTAGCAGGAAAAACTGTGAAAGATTTTGAAATGGACCAAAAAAGCCAAAAAGACTACTGGTGTCCTGTATTAAGGAACCTGTGCCTTTCATCACCTTTGCACAAATCTAAGTTGTAGAAAAATGACAGCAGTGCAAATGATTCTTATGCATGGAAATGCAAATGAATTGCATCCAGTGGACCGCAATTGATCGTCGCCCTGTGGGTATTGATCGGCTTTGCATGCATATGTAAGTTCATCTCATATTCCTTATCTGTCTATACGTGTGTGTTGTTCCAATTTCCCCTGGAACCACTTGGAACCTATTTCTTGTTCTCTATTTAATCAGTTAAACCAAGTTTTTGACATGTGCTCATTTTCTATTGTATGAGAGTCATGATTTTACCTTAAAAAACATTGCCCCTTTCAATGGTTAGCTAGTTTCATTGCTGAGTAATTTTCTTTTTCAAAAAAGGCTGAGGGTGCTATTCCCCTGCCTCTTTCCATGTTGTCTGTAAATCTGAACTCCCTCACCGGGTGTCATGTTCTTGGTTTCCCCTTTTCCACCCAACTCAGTTTCCTTTCCTTCTGGTATTGAATGTTGCCGCGGAAAAATTTGAGGCCAGACTGATTTTTTTCTCCTCTTGGTGACTTGCTTTTTCCCCCTGGGTGTCTGAAGAAGTGTCTTGTTTGTCCTTCAAAGTTCAGTAACTCAGCTGGATTCAGCATGTCCTGACGCTGATCTCGGGAACCCCCCTGGGTCCTCTCACAAGTACAGCTGGCTGCTTCTTCCTCCCTTTTGGGGAGAGCTTCTCCAAATATTTTTTCTGCATTAGCTGTTGGATAATCAACTTCAGAGACCCCGGTTCCTCTTACAGGAGGTCTAGGTTCCAGAATGATCATCTTTTCTCTAATTGTTTGAGTTACTTTGTCCTTTTTC
The DNA here is from genome assembly GCF_021613505.1 of Equus quagga. Classification (NCBI taxonomy): domain Eukaryota; kingdom Metazoa; phylum Chordata; class Mammalia; order Perissodactyla; family Equidae; genus Equus; species Equus quagga. Next base: position 92,801,125 of record NC_060268.1, read on the forward strand.
TCTGAATTCATTGTGATTATTTCGAGTTTCTCTCCGTGCTCTTAATCCGCTCTTCAGACGTGTGCAACTCAGTTCGCAGAAGTGCAGTGGTCCTGTCTGGGTCCTCAGCGTGCGTCTTCCCCTCTGCACGCTCTTTGCCCCTCCTGATGTTATTTTAATCATCTCGCCTCTGTGCTCTCTTTCAAGCTGATTCATGTTCTCATTAACTTTCCCCTGGCCTGCAGCTATCCGTTTCAAGGAAGCCACCTTCCATCCTCAGATCCTCTTCCCTTTCAGCTGTGCCCTCATGTGACTTCCTTCCCCTTCCTGGCGGTCGCAAGGCAGCCTTGCAAGTCCTTTTCATCTTGCGCAGTCCGCTGGAGTGACTCCTGCAGACATTTGACTCCTAACACGGGCACCGCTCTGCCTTCCCCTCAGGACCCTTCTCAGGGTTGTGCTGTTTTCGGCCTGCGTCTCGGCAGCTCCAAGGTGCCAGGGGATCTTCCCTTTCCTGCCGCCCTGTCCCCAGCCTGCTGCCCGGGCCCTGCTGTCCAGCCAGGTGTGTGTCCTGCTCCCATGCCCAGTGCAGCCCCGGATGCGTGAGGACGGAGGGCCCAGGAGGCCATTGCTGGGGAGACTGTCTTCCTGGTCGGTTGGCTCCTTCTTTTCATAAGCCATTTGTCACTGTTACTCATTTTGTCAGGCGTCGGGGTGGGAAGACTCTGCTCTCCCTCCCCTCCGCCCTCTGCAGTCTGAACTCCTGTCCCCGGCAGGCTCTTATAAATGCAAATCTGCAGGTCCTGCCCACCCTGAGGCCCAGAGAGACTGATTCTGTGGGTCTGGGTGGGTCCTCCCTCCCCACCCAATGTGATGTGGGCTTACAGGCCTGGGGTTGAGGACTACTGAGTCATCTATCAGGATGATTTGCATTTTTGTCAAATTAAAGGAATGCAGCTCTGATTATGCAAAACCACATGGCTCTGAATGTTTCACCATTTTGGAATGTCCGAGTGGGTGGGCAAATTGGATCATTCATTCTATTGGTGACACTCCAAGGCCCAGAGAGGGGAAGTGACTTGCCCAAGGTCTCACAGCAAATCAGCAACAGACAGATTTGAAGAGCTGGAAATGGCAACCCCAGATCTGGGGCCCGAGGATCAGGGTAGCCTACCTCTGAGGGCAGGGAGGCCTTTGTCCGCGGCATGAGGAGCTTCCTTCCCCTCTCTGGGACTCACAGAGAGGAAATGGTTGTGGCCGTGCCCCTGGGGAACTTTGGTGGTGAGCTTCCCTGGGGGAAGTGGCCAGGACAGGAGGTACTCCACCAATCCGAGTCCTCCAGGAGGAGTGACCCCACATCCCCTCATGCCCGCCCCCTCCATCCCGCCACTGCCCAGGACCCCGCTCTCCACACAAGCGAGGGCCTGTGATGACCCAGGCCCGGGGTCGGGCAGGGGGGCGCCGAGCATCCTTGAGATGAGAGGAAGCGGCATCAGAAAAGGCGGGAATCCGGGATTAGTGCTGGAGTTGGGGGGTCAGCCCTTTCCAGGAGGGTCCCCTGTCTGCCCCAGGAAGAGGCTGCCAGAGCAGTTTCGGCCACGACTGGGCAGCGGGCTTGACCCCCCAACCGGAGGACTGGGACTCTCAGGGAAGCCCGAGGAGAACCCTGGGCCCACCCTCGCTCGGTCCAGCCGTCAGGTCTCAGTGTCTGGGGCAGCCTCCCCACGGCTGCAGTGGGGCCGAATCCTTGGGAAGACAAGGCTGTTCAGGTTCCCGGTCCCTGGGCTGTGGAGCTGAAACAGACGCGCCCTGAGCGTCCTGGAAACGTCCCCAGAGCCGCTGTGCGAGGAGGTGGGAAAGGCCTGTCACTCACCACCGAGCTATGACTTAACCTCTCCCTGGGACCTCTCTGATCTTTCCCTGTACAGTGCCCCCTCCCCGCCCCCACCCACCCTGGAGTCCCTTCCACTGCCCAGTCCCAGCCCTCTGCGCCCCTTACCCGAAGAGGGGGCCAGCTAGCGGCCCCCTGCGCGTCCTGGGGAGTGGGGGGCTGCTGCCCACGGCCACAGCCTGGGAGGCTCCCACAGCCGGGACGATCAAGGCCCAGAAGCCCCAGGACCACCGAGCGGCCGCCCAGGCCCTGCCGCTGCCCGAGACCTTGAGCGCCGCACCCACGTTCAGGGCTCCTTGGCTCTTCAGCAACCCAGGGGGAGGCAGGCCAGGCGCCCCGCCGTCCCCAGACCCACTGTCCAGATGGGGAAGGAGGCTGGGATGCGAAGGGCCCTGCGCTGTCCCCGTGCCCCACCAGCGCTGCGTTTGCTGGGTCTGCGAGGGGCGGTCCGCTCACGGCTTCACTGGCCGGTCTCCCTGAAAGTTTGCAGGCAGCTTGTTATCACGGCTAATTGTCGGCACACATTTTGCCCAGGGCTGTAACTCACCGATTTGCTCTCACCGTTTGATCTGTTGAGTCTTCTCCTCCCTTTGGAGAAGGCCTGGCTGTCATGGAAGGGGATGCAGAGCTGAACTGCTCCCTTCTTTGTCCCAAGGTCTTGGTTTCCGGGAGGCCCTGTGTGCTCCTGGGAGCAGCCTGGGAGCCGCCGTGCCGTCCAGGGAGACTGCTGAGACCTTCTTCAGCCCCTGACTGATCCAGGGTCCCTTAACCTTTCAGGGATGCTGGCCCCTCTCAGAGTCTGATGAACCTCGTGGCCTCTTTCCTGGAAATCTGCACAGATACACAAAAACAGTATACACAATTTAGGGGTTTACACACCTTCTCAGTCCATTCCTGGATCTTCCAGGGGTTCCTTGAGTCTGGATTGAGATCACCTATGTTATGGAGTGCTGTCTACCAATTTCCAGAACCCCAGGATCTGGAGGCTTATGGTGATTGGATAGCTGGTTGTGGCCATGCCTGAAGGAGGATTCTTTTTTTGAGAAAGCGATTTTATTAAAGGATTAGGTTGAGAATAGCTGAGCCCACTGAGAACAGAATCCAGTTTATCTGCCAGTCAACTTCTGCACAAATATATGCAACAAACAACAAATACATAGAGTGAGTCTATGCTATAAGGACAAGAGCCCACGTCCAGTGAGTGCCAGGCATTGCACTACATGCTGATCATGCGTTATCTTGTTAAATACTCATAACCATCAATCCCATAGGGTTACGTTGTTATGATCTCTCTGAGGCACAGAGAGGTTAAGCAACTTACTCAAGGTCGCACAATAAATTGACCCAATTGACCCTTGACCTCAGGCACTCTGACTCCACAGCCCTCTGATAGTCCCGCTTCCTAGAGTTGGTGAAACTCACACTCGGGGGAGGCTGGCCCCATCCTGTTCTCCCGGCTCCGCAGTCGCATCCTCTGGGGCTCGGCAGAGAGCAGGCTCCACGTAAAGCCTGACATGGTGTTTTTCTGGAAAGCGTCCGTCACACACTGGTGCCCCAGGCCCCCTGCCCAGCAGTCCCCAATGGGCCGTGTCATGAAGTGACATTGGCCTGGCCTGGCCCAGCAGGGAGAGACCTCTGCTCTCAGGCAGATTCGGGTGGTAACGTGACCCCATTTGACCCCGCAGGCTGGCAAGGCCTGGGAAATGTCAGCTCACACCCTTTTCCACTGTTTTTGAGGTTTCCTTTGCCTCCAGGAGACTCTGCAAAGCACCCGCTGGGAAAGGCGGCCCTGTTCTGTTTGCCTGTCTCTCTCCAAGACGCGCTGTCCCGCAGGCAGGGGCTTTAGAGCCCTGGCTGTGTCGTGACCCCAGAACCCCTCCTGCAAATGGTGCCCGCCAGGCAAGGCTGTTCCGCTTCCCCATTCCGAAACACCCTCTGGAGCATTCCGACCCACCCACAGGCTCATCCCACCTTGTGGATGGAGAGAGGTCAGTCGTCCTGAGAAATCAGGGATGAAAGAGGCAAGGAGGCCTTGCCTAAGGCCCCAGGCCAACTCCCCAGCAGCTGAGGTTTGTATTCGCCCTGAGGGCTGACCCCAGGTGCATTTCCTCTGCCTGAGGCCAGCGGTTCTCAAAATGTGGGCCGGGTGGCTGGCAGCTGCAGCATCACCAGGGAGCTTGTTAGAAGCTCAGACCCTGGGACCCCGGCCCAGATCTTCCGAGTCAGAAGCTGAGCTTTAACCAGCCCTGCAGCCGTGCAGAAGCTGTTGGAAACCGCTGCCCAAGGGCTCCGCCTCCTCAGCTGGGATTGGAAGCCCTGCAAGGTAAGATGGACTGGAGCTTGAATTCTCCCCCTCCCTACATCTTGGTCCTCCCCAAAGCCTTCCCCACACGTGAGCGGACTCCAGATTCGCAGGATAGAACAGGGAGCTGGAGACACACACGGGTGATTGTACAAATCTTAGCACATGGTAAACAGTGCATCTCCGAATCAATAATGGGGAAATTGGCTAGCTTTCCGAGAACAAATAAGACACTAATAATCAAAACCATCAATACACACACACACAAAAGGAGATCTAAGTGAATACTGAGGCCAACTGGAAGCAATTTTCACTTGTCTTGGGGAAGCCAGCAGAAGTGATGAGGGAGGAAGCCTTCAGTGACCCATCTGTCACCGTGTTCCATGGCCTGGCACTGTCAACTGGGCTGTGAGATTCTAAGGCCCAGCAGGCCCCTGTCCCCATCCTCCTATCCTACCCTCCCATGAGGAGGCCAGTGTAGGTAGATGCCTTCACAGCAGCCACCTTTACCCACCCATCCACCCACCCACCCATCCACCCATCCACTCATCCATCCACCCACCCACCTACCCACCCACCCACGCATCCACCCATCCATCCATCCATCCACTCACCCATTCACCCACCCGTCCATCCACCCATCCACTCATCCAACAAATGTTATTAGGCGCCTGCTGTGTGCCAGGTCCTCCCAGCCAGAACCCCAGTCTGGGGCAAAGCGCAGACCTCAGCTGAGGCCTGTGGAGGAGTGGCAGGACTTGTGGGCTAGAGGTCCTTGCGGGCCAGCTGGGCATCCTTTCCCTGTGCAGGTGACCTAGCCTAGGGCACTCGGCCCCTTGAAGTGAGGAGGGTGGCCAGGTGGGGAAGTGTCACTTTCTGCTCAGAAATGGGGTCCTGGGATGGCTTTGCCCTCATCCTCCCCTTCCCAGAAGGTGAGGAAAAGAGAGAAGAGGGTGTAGGGTGGCCCCAGTGGGGATGGCCAGACCCCAGGACCCCCGGACTGGAGGCCATGTGGCCACCCCTGCCTGCTGTGCCCCATGCAAGTCAAACTCCACTGACACCCACTGGCCTTGCTTGGTCCTGGCCCTGGGCTGGCCCTGGGAGGGGGCAGTCACTCGTGGCCCCACAGCCTATCCCTCATCCACTGGGGGTTCCAATCCCTCAGCACTTCCGGAGCAAAGGTGAGCTCCAAGATGGCCGAATGGCTGTCCCTTTGCTTTATGCTGATTATAAAAATGATCCCAAGCTTGTTGGGGGCCAGCCCTGTGGCATCATGGTTAAGGTCGCGTGCTCCGCTTCAGCAGCCTGGGTTTGAGGGTTCAGATCCTGGGTGTGGACCTACACCACTCATCAGGCCACACGCTGTGGTAGCAACCCACATACAAAATAGAGCAAGATTGGCAGTTGTTGGCTCAGGGTGAATCTTCCTCAAAAAAAAAAAAAAAAAGATACAGAGCTTGTTGTAAAAAGTTAAGCAATTCAAAAAAGTGAAAATCACCTCAATCCCACCACCATGTATCCATATTTTGGTGAGCAACCTCTCTGTCTCTGGCCACACACATAGGCAAACAGTAAAGTGAGAAATAAAATCTTTACTAGCCATGTTGTTCTGTAGCCGGCTTTAAAACAAACAAACTAAGCTGCCGTTTATGAGACATACAACCGCCGGGCACCCTGTGTGTGTGTCACAGTGCAACCCTCCCTGGGGACCGGGTGGGACCCGGGTCACAGGCTGGGCAGCCTGGTGGCAGGGACTCACAGGGAGGCAGGGGGCCACTGTTCTACCCCTCAACCACATCCTGCAGATGACTTTCTAGGTCAATATTAGCAGAGCGTTCGTCACATGCTCTTAAATAAAAAATACATTAGCACAAAGTTGCCCTTTTTTGTTGGGGCGGACTTTGAGGAATGACTTGCCAAGCTCGGAGGAGGTGGTGTGGGCTGGAGAGGACAGCGCACACGCGTGCACATCCTATATGTTGTGGGAGATCCTGAGCCCCAAGGGCTGTTGCGGGGCCTAGCCCAGGGGTCCCCACATTGATCCCTCAGGAAACAGAGCATCCTCCTGCCTGGGAGGCCTAGGGACTGTTGGCGTCACTGGTGCAGCCACGCCATGTCTCCAGATGTCTTCACAGCATGCAGACAGCCCCCGCCCTACCCCATGTCCCCTCCTTGGTCAGTGGGACCTGTCCACGCCTGTCACCTGTTACCCTGAAAGCTCTACTCTCTCGCTGGACAAGCAGGGGTCTCCTGCCTGTCTGCGGCATCCATGCTCACCCCCTCCAGGCCTTTCCCCACCCTGCGCTCTGAGCCATTTTTAAACACTCAGATGGGTTCCTGTCTTTCTCCTGCTCCAGTCACTCTCTGGGGACCATCAGGCTGGCTTGTCTACCTCCCTCCTCGGCCTGGGCAGGGCCCCTCCCAGACCTTGCCCTGCCACACCTCCTGCCCTTTCCCTCTGCGGTTTTCTCCCACTTAGGGTCTCCCCTTGTTCTGCCCCTACTCGTTCTTCAAGCCTCGAACGTCACTTCCTGGGCCTCCAGACTGGATTAGGTCTCACCTGGGGGCTCCCACAGCACCCCAGCACCCCACTCCTGCTTCTGTTCTGACCGTGACCTCGCCAGGGCAGGGCCATGACCGAGACGCTGTGTTTTGGCCAGCAAACGTTTGGTTTGTGCAATCGCTGACCAAGGGAGCCTGCAGCCCCGTGGGAGGCAGCCCCGGGTGCTGTGGTTCTCCTGCCGAAGGGAAAGTGATGCCGCCTGCGGTGGGTGGCGCAGGTGGCCGGGCGGGGGATGGGCCGGTGGCGCTGGGAGCGCAGGTGGCCAGGTGGGTCCCCCTACCCCGGCACAGGCTGTTAACCACTGCCACCGCAGGGCCCGCTTCTGCCTGCACATTCACGGGTCACAGGGGCTCAGGGTCCCCCAGGGAGGAGAGGCCCGAGGGGGCAGCCGCACTTCCCTCGGCAGGGCTTTCAGTCTGGTCGCGGTGCACGGCAGACCCTTCCTGGATGCAGGGGCGGTCCCCCAGCTCAGCATCCCCAGCGCTCCGGCCGCACCTTCCACCCTGTTCACTGCTCTGGCCTCTGCCCCACGGAGGGGGTCTCGCCAAGGGAGGCAGGGGCTTGGGGCTCCGCTCCACTCAGAACTGGCAAAGGCCAGGACCTGACCTTCTGGGGCCCCGAGGCTCCTAGCAGGGATGAGCACACAGGGCCAGGACACACGGCCAGGCCCTTTGTTGGGGACCCACAGGGACAGAAGCCGCTGGAATGAACTGCGTCCTGAGCAGGCCTAGGCCTGGGGGCCATCTGAGTCACCAGTGGTCAGCAATGGTCCCTGAACCCTTTGTGAGATAGTGGAACATGCAGTTGAGTTATGATGATGCCAAAACCCTATCCTCCACCACTGCGGGCACAGGCACCCCGGCTCAGGCCCTCCCCTTGGGGGTGCCTCCCCTCCCCAAGGCTCTGTGGACTCAAGTCCATACTTCTGTTTACCCTCTTGCCTTGTCCTCTGTCCCTTCAGTAACCAGAACAGGGGCCCAGCAGCCCACTCCAAGCCCTGTGGGATTTTGTTCCCTCCCTCCTTCCTCTCCTGCCGAGAGGGAACACGGCTCTGGCTGAAGAAAGCTGTTCTGGGGGCGAAGAACAGGAGAATGAGTGCTGTTTGGAACCAGCAGGAGCTTTCTAAAGGCGGAGGGTGCTTGTGAAGCTCTGGGGACACTCCGCACAGAAACAGCATTGAGTGCTGAGTGCGGGGGCTGGAGCGCCTAGCAGGGTCCTGTCAGGGCTTGGGTCCCCTGAGCGTGTCCCACCACGCTGCTGAAGGCTGTGGCTGCTGGAGCCTCTTGGGGACTCCGTCTCAGCCTCCACAAAGGGCCCGTGGGCCATGGTCCCTCTGCCCGGTCGGAGCCCAGGGTGGGGTGAGACCCACAGCAGCCGCCAACCCAGGCAGCTGCTGGGCCCAGGAGAGCTGGGGGCTCGCGGCCGCTCTAGGCCGTGGGAGGAGCAGCAGCAATTTCTTAAGAGCAAGGGGGCCTGGACCACAGCCTCCATTTCCTTTCTGGAGAAAAACTGCAGCTTAGCTGTGCTGGCTGCTAATTCTGCAGCTTCTGTCCCTGGAGCCTGCCCCAGGGGCCTCAAGTGTAGAGCAGGTGCCAGCAGGTGGCCCTTGGGACTTTGGATGAAAAAATGAGGTTGGGAGATGAGAGGGGATTGTCCGGGGAAAGAGCACACACCTGGATTCCTTGTAATTTATTGCCCAAACTAAGCACTTTTGAGAATGAAAGGGAGCTGTCTTCATTATTACACCAGGGCAGCAGAGGTAAGCTGGGACTCTCCAGGGCCCACCGGAGATGTGTGTCACCCTACTCATTACCACTTCCTAGCTGTGTGGATTCGGGCAATTACATAACCTCCCCGAATTCTGGTTTCTGCATAAAAAAGGCTAAAGTCACGGGCCTACCTCCCAAGGCTGTTGGAGGGATTAAAGGAGTGAATTAAATTATGTGAAAATTCCTGGAACAGGCCTTGGCATCGAGTGGGCTCTCCATGGTCGTTCTCTTCCTGTGAGGTAGTGGGTTGCCTCTCCCCAGAGGTAAGCAAGGGCCTGTCAGCTCTCTGCAGTGAGTTCTCATGGCTGGAGGGCCCAGCTGGAGAGTCAGATTCCAGTCCTTTCTGCACCCTCCAGAGGGAGATGGTGAGGGTGGGAGAGCCCTGCCCCTGCCCTCGGGCTGGCCTGTAGTGAAGGGGGCTCGGCTGGACCTCCCTGGTGGACTTACCCCTCCCACGCCTCCCAGGCGGTGGTGATTTCTGTGCCCACTGAGGGGGCCCAGCCTGCAGCTGCTTTGCTGTCACTATCTCTCACTGGCTGCCAGAGCCCTGGTTTGGCTCAAGGAAAGTCCATGGGCTTCTGTCCCCGAGGCTGCCCGTGTGGATGCAGTCGCATCCTCCGCGGGCTCTGGGAAGGCTGGAGGTTGAATTCAAGAGGCCGCTTGCATCTTCTGTGCCTGTTCCCAGAGTTTTTTAAAAGAGCTGGGTGTGGGGCCTGGCTCTGCCACTCGATCCCAAGTAGGTCAAAGGTCTCCAGGCTGCCAGTTCCTGCCAGGAGGTGGGGAGGGTCAGCCGTCAGCCTTGGTGCTCCCGTGACAGTTGCTGATGACAGGGCTGGGGGTTCCTGCAGCGCTGCCTTCATCTCTTCTCCCCATTGCCCTGGGGGCCCCTGGAGGCAGAGTCCTGAGGGGACAGCTCTGTCTCCACTGTCTGCGCGGAAGAGGCACTCCGTGAGGGGATGGCTGAGGTCAGAGCCAGGAAGTGACCCAGCGTCTGTGGCACCAGCTGTGTGCAGGGCCTGCCCCAACCCCCACAGCCAGAGCTGCTGCAGGTGGAAGGGTGGGACCTCCAGGCAGAGGCCCCCGTGCACCGCCAACTCCCCAAGGTGACCTGGTGCTGGGGACATTACCCCACCAGCTTCAACTACCGGCTACTTTGTCCTCCACTTCCTCTCCTCACCCCGAGAAGGTTCTTCAGGCCACTCACATCAGGGTTGCTGGAAAGGCAGCCTCTCTGGAAACGCCAGTGCTGGAAGGCACGTTGAGGTAACAGCGCAGTCCTTAGCAGCCTCCTTAGCAGCCTCCCGTCTGGCCAGGCGCCTCTGGCAAACGTGGAGCCCGAGGCCCCAGGGGGCAGGCGGGAGGTGTGCAGCTTCGAGGGGGCCCCTCAGGGTGCGCGCAGGGCCACCTCAGTGCTGAGTCTCTGGGCAGAAGCCACGAGGCCTCCAGCCAATGCCAGCCTCGGCAGCCTCTGCCTGGGCAGGGTCTCCTCAGCTCTGCCCTCGTGACTGGGGTCAAGGAGAGAAGTGGGACACCAAACAGGTCAGCGAGCTACAGATGTCTCCAAAAATGAGGTACTGGAGCGCCAAAGAGAAGTCCCGAAATCCCACTTTAGGACTTTCTGGCCAATCGGCCTATTAATGGAGGGTCTTGAAATAATTACAGCCTCCCTAAACACTAAAGGGCAACACCAACGTTTATACAGTCTCACCAACAGAATGTCTGACCATTCTCTCGTCGAACCCAGATTTTGGGATATTATCCAACGTTGACAATTCGACAGGCAAAAGAATGGCACCTCATTGTTTTAATTTACATTTTTAACTAGGGAGACGGGCATTTTCCACATATTTGTGGGTCATTTGTATTTCTTCTTCTGAGAAGAGCTTACTCATATCCTTTTTTCATTTTTCTACTGGGCTTTTTTCCTTAATGATTTATAGCTACTCTTTGTATATCATTGATATTAATCCTCTGTCATATTTTTTTTTCCTATTTTCTCTGTCCTTTGTCTTTTAATTTTATGTCATCTTACACAAAAATTTTAGTTTCCCAATGTCCCATGCCTGTCTTTTCCTTCAGCTTTTGTTTCATAACGTGATTAGAATTTTTCTCACTGAGATGATTCAGCTGCTGCTTCAGGAGTTCTGAGAAACAACAACCACAACATTTGCAGTGGCAGCAAATCACACTTATTCAAAAGAAATGTTTATTTTAAAAATAAGAACTGTCACCCTAAGCATTTATTTAAATATTAATAGATATGGGTAAAAATTACAAATGGTATAACAAAAGCAACAGTTCTATATTCACAGATGGCCAGAGGCTGATGGAAGTAGCGTCTCCGCACACCGAGGAATGGCTGTCAGGAAAGCGCATACGAAGGCTTGAGGAACGGTCTGTTTACAGGCTTCGGGGGAGCCATAATCCCCAATTTCCTAGTGGCTCCTGATGCTGCTTGAGAGCCATGCAAACTGGGTCCAGTGATGCTGGAGGATTTAGTTTTAGAAGATAGCTTTCTGGACGCGGTGGACCCCCTAAAATGTGACAAAGAAAAGAAAACGTTAAATAAAACCAAAGGGGAACAGTCTTCGTTCTCTTAAGCTGCACGCAGCTCCGCGAGCCACGACGTTCCTTGGTCTGATGTGTCTCTGTGCACCTTCTGCCTATAAGCCCCCGCGTGAGGTACGTTTCCTTTACAATTCAAGGAACACAGGCCTGCTGTCCTTCAGACAAATCTGTCCTCAATTTGTTCCTAAAATGTCAAGGATTGTTTCTTAATTCTGTGCCTTGAGACCAAGCCCGCGTCTTCTCTCCACCCACACCTTCCCAGCTGACACTTGGGCCTTTCCCTCTGGACAACAGAGCTGAGATGCACATTCCTGGACCTATTCTGACCAAATAAAGGAAGTGAGAATTCCCTGTTTTAAGGCCCCAAATGCCCAGACAATAGACATTCTGGAATTACTGTGCTTGTACGGCCCAGAAAAAGGTAGCTATGTGGCGAGTGGAGCTGGGACTGAGCTGGGCGGGCGGAGCCTCTACTTGGCCGGCCGGGCGCGGAGAAGGCTGCAGACGTGGTTCCCTGGGGAGGCCCGCCAGTGGCTGGGTCTTGGCACGCCTCTGTCAGGGCCACGTTGCCAGCAGTTTGCTCTCTTGCCTACCCTCCAAGATCTGCCCGCTGTCACCTCCCACTCGGGGAAGCGGTCTTGCCACAGCCCATCACAAAGTCCGTCCAGCATCTCACTTCTGTCACTGACCTGAAGGCAACAGCTTTTTCTTCTCCCCCAAATAAAATGGAAAGAAAGCCACCGCAGGGCCAGCACGTTTACAAGGGTAACAGCAGGCAGCATTCACCATGGAAGCCTTTCCCTACAGGAGTACGTCCCGCTGCTTTGTAATCAGCTGAATTCACGCCCAACATTAACCCCACAGCATCAGGGCATGCCCGTGGCCCCCATCTCTGAATTTATGGGCCAGGGAGTTGGGGCCACTAGTCTGCGGTAATGACATTTTGGTGGGGCTGGGTGAAGTGTGGTTTTTCAACATTTTTAAACTCTTGCTTGAGGGCAGTTTTACTGCAGAACTGGCAAAGATCCCCTCAATACGCAGAGAAGCAGCCTTAAATTTCCCTATGCTGATTTCCTGCTGAGAAATTAAGCCCCGGGCGAAAACCTGCTGTTCATGTTGATTTACAGAATGAATCTGCCAACAGCAGCCTCCCTCTCACTGGGGCCATCCATTCTACTCCCACTCAGAGCCCAGAACACACCTGGCTCATTGTGTATCACTGAGAAGACGGAAAACTCTGAGGGTAGGGTGGGGAGCCACGGTCTGGCAGACATTTCTGTCTGCGCAGGCTCCCCACCAGGTGAGCAGATTGGGAACTGTGGGAACGATCTTTCCGGGTGGGCCAGTGACAACACGGAGGAAGCACAGACACAGAGGGGCTGCCACAGGGGTGAAATGAAGTCACACAACATCCTGGTTTTAGCGGCAGGGATCAGAAGAGAACCCCACTGCAAACACACAGGCTGGCTGAACACCAGCATCAGAACTGGTCCTGGCTTCCGGGCGAGTGTGAGTCTTGCTCTCTATTAGATTACGTCCTAGACCACAGGGCACAGTGCTCCTCTCTCATAAACAAAAGTTGTGAAAAGTTAATGAGGGAGCTGATGGCAATGAACACTACAATATGGTTTGTTCTAACAAGTAAACATGAGAAGATGGTGATCGTATTGAAGGAACTCCAAGGATGTTGTGCAGAAATGAACGTGCGTGGGCAGGTGTGGGCGAGTGGGTGTCCAGTCCTCAGCTCCCTGTCAGAAGCCCCAGGGGACTGGACCAGATGCCTTTTAAGGTCTCCTGCTCTGTGTGAGCTTCTGAGCAAATGAGTATTTCCCAAAACGGAGGAATAAGTGGAGAAAATAAGAAAAATGTCCCCACAGAAGAACATCTGCTGGTCACTTGTGCACTAAAAACCACAAAATTAAACTAACATTTACTAATGCCTTTAATTCCTGTACCCTGGCAGAAGGATTAGCACATACAAGATGTTTGTTTATGGACTTAACAAGAAAATGCCAATTTGGTAACATTTGCCTTCCTTTTTCTTCCCCCACTCAATTTTTGTTTTTACTACTCAGAAGGAAAAGAGGTAGAAAAACTGCAAAAGAAAACCACAACAGCTTGCAAAGTTTCCTGCGGCCTTGTTTCCTAGTTCTGTAAGCATTTCTGTTCTAATACGTAGTTATTGGGGGCCACATTCTCCAGACTCACGGGACGGTCATGATCCTGCCCAGTACCTACAAGGTGAGGGCAGAGGACGTCCTTGCGGAGAAGTGGGCGGTCAGAGACAGTGCAATTATGAAGAAATAAGAATGCTGCCCCCACCGCCCCCCTCCCCATGATGCTCTCTCTGTCCCCCGTCCCCCCGACCTCCCCGGCCTCATGTGCAGAGAGCGCCCCAAAGCAGCCACGTCCCAGCCCAGGGGCCAGGGAAATGTGGGGGAGGGAGATGGAAGCCATTCACCTCCCGCCTAGAGACCTGGCTGGACTGACCTTTGGTCTTCCTGCCCCGGCCTCTCGCCACCCTGCCCAGGTCGCTACCCTTCCCAGGTCGGGAGGTTGGTTCTCCCAGTCGTTAATGAAGGGCAGGGGTGTGCAGGGCAGCGTGGCCCGCAGATTCGGCAGCAGTAAAGGCAGGGTGGCAAGTCCTGATGGAATCATAAAAGCAACAAGGAAACAAAACCTTTTGCTCATTCAGCTATACACGGTTTATAGTATTTTAGGCAGAAAAGTCTCTCAAGAAGAACAATCATCAAATTCTTTTTCTAAGGTAAGGTCAAAATCGGCAAAGATTTTGAAACTATAAGCCTTTAGTGATAATCAGCTTAGTCAGGACTAGATATCTAAAAAATCTGAAACAAATGTTTTTGTTGAGGGCACATTTCACAGCGGCTCACAGTAACAGATGCTTCACGGTGACCCTGAGCGCTCTACTTTTGTCCCTCCCTCCCTTATACCCCACACTGCAGAGCACGTCGCACAACATACCCTTTCGTCTTGGAGCCACTGAAACCAGTTTTTCTCCTCTTAGACCTTTGGGAGGCTGAGATCCTTTTCCTCTTCCTTTCATTTTTGGTTTTATTTGCAAAGTAGTGAGAAGATATGGGTGTTTCCTCATCGAACTCCTCAGGGGCATTTCTTCCGGTGCCTCTGCTGCTGGATGGGCTTATCCGTGGGGAATTGTCCTCAGCTACAAATGGACAACGCAGACGTCACCAGGGATGCTGCGCTGGTCCAGGTGTGGTTACAGTCCACACAGAGACACACACCGCGAGCACATGCAGCTGACACCTGGCTGCCCCCCCAACCCCCTCCTGCCACACGGATTCAACCATTCCACAAGAACCATTCACAAAGCCCCAAAGTGCTCAATGCCAACTTGTTTTTAAAGAAAAGGGATCAGAAGTCATTAAAAAATTTGTGATACTCTTTAACTTAACTAGAGACACACTCAGTTGTGTAAGGCCTGCGTCCCTGTTACTACTGGAGCAGGTAGTCCCATTAAGCTCTTTGGAAAGTATAGAGTGCTAAATAAAAGACAATTTTATCATTTTACACATGCTGAAAAAATAAGCCCAATATAAGAGAAACACAGCTATGTCCTGCATTTCGTCTCTGCACAAGTTTCTTAGTAAATGAGTACCAGAAAAGTCTACACCATATTTTACTCTTCAAAGATAAAACATACTTCTTTGCATAACAGTGGTGAATATTTCACATACTACACAGGAAATGGGTCTGTAGAAAAGTACATATTTGCAAAGAAGATGGTAATTTCCATAGGTATTTACATCCCAAGGCACCCAAAAGGCATGGACTCTCTCCATAGGTCTAGAGAGCCTGCTCCACGCTCTGCCGGAACACACTTCCTGGCTGGACTCACTAGCTCACACGGGGTGCAGTGTGGCTCGAGCGAAGAGTGTCACCCTAGCTGTGGGACTTTGGGGAAATGAAAAGGCCTCACTCACTTTCGCCTGTAAAATGGGTGTTGAGGGGATTCAACGACACAAACCAGGCAAAGCTCTTGGCTCAGTGTCTGTCCCTCAGGACGTGGGAGGGAGTGTCGCCAGCCTGCAGGTTGTTTCCGCAGAGCAGCCCTGTCTAGCGCAGGTAAAACCCCCTATGGAGCAAGTCAGTATACTAAACAAGTGTTAAGTTCCTACCAAGAGACTGTCAATGTATTCAAAGCAAGGCTTTTAATGGAATAATTACCATACAGAGGAATTTACAAAAATCCTACTTTTCAGCATTGTGTTAATGGATAAAAAAAACGACTGTGGAGGGAGACTTAAAACGCCCGCACACTCATTTCTCATACTGCTTCCATTCCCGTCATCGAGAAAAAAGCCCTCCTGTGGGCAACACTGAGCTCAGCTTGTCTGTGGCGCCTCACTGCTGGGCACTAAGTCAGAGGGGAGCGTTAGACTTCTGCACCCATCCTCTCTCCCACGAGAGCTCTCTCTGTTCTCGACTTCCCCTTAGCCGAGGCTTTCTCCAGCTCACTGACGAGGCTCGGGCTTAGAGGTGCTGCATGACAGGCCTAATGGAAGCTCTGGGACATGTGCTGCTGATGCACTCACTCGGGCAGATTCTTTCAATGGCTAATAAGATTATCTAGCATTCCAATTACATGTTAACATTTTTCCAAAACATTTAAACTCCACTCTTAAATTTTATCTTTAGACATGCTTGTCAGATAACACGTTCCTTCCTAGATAAGGAAAGGGAAGCACAAAGAGGTTATTCCTGGCCTGCCAAGGATCACAGAGTGAGATAGTGGCAGATCTGGAATCTGCACCCAGGGCTCCTGATTCCTCAGGCACTTGCCTTACCAGAACCAGTAAGTCCTGGGCCCAAAGGTTCCCCTTTGGGTCCTATTAGCAGGTTCAGCAACTGGCATCCCCCGGGGCACTTATGTACCAGTGCTGTCTAAAAGGTGCCCAGCACACCACTGGGGCTGCTCTGAGCACCCGGACGCCAGCGTGACCAGGTGTAGAAGTATTAATACAACCCGGAAACCACATAATTCTAATCCAGTAAGACACATCACTTAACATTAAAACAGACTTTTAGAAAACACATATTTGGCTGTATACTGAACCTGGCAAAGTCCACTCCGAGTATTTCTGTAATATTGGAATCACTTCTGCACCATATTTTTCCAGTTTGTCTTCAGTAACACCATCAATTTGAAGTAAAATCTCAGGATCAGAAGACAAAGATTCTGTGCATGGGCATAAAATTAGGAATTTAAATTACCACCTATAGAAAACCCACTGAATTCATGCTCATTCACCCATTCAGCAAGTTTGTTTAGCGCCAAATAACCACAGAGCACCCGGCATGGGCCAGTTTCTAAAAGGCACTCAGAGGCGGCAGACAGGCCCAGAGGGAAGGGGCCCATCATCCAATCCCAGCCCGAAGGTGCAGAAGTCAGGGCAGAGGATGGGAGAGCAAAGGGCATAGGGAACCGCACGGGGGACCTGCGCAACGTGCCTCCGAGTTTAACCAGACCTTGCTCTCACAGCAAAGACTCGTCTAGCTAAAAGACTGACGTTCCTGCCATTTTTGGAGAACACCCACATTTATGTCTCCAGCTCTGACCTTCCCCCTGCACTCCGGACTTGTATTTCTTACTCAGTAAGGGAACAACCGAATTCTTACTTTCCCCAACCCAAGCCTGTTCTCTCTCCAGCCTTTCCACATGTGAGGTGCAGCAGGCATTGTGACTTTAACAAGCAGGCTGTTAAGAGTCCTCTGCATCCAGATAGCACATCAGTCTTGTGACTAGGCAAGCATGTCATTTTAAACACCACTCTGGCTGCTGTATGGAAAACGGACTGTGAGAGAAAGAGTGGACTGGGAGCCTGGCGGAAGCCCCTGCAGGGGCAAGCAAGGATGCTGTGAGCTAGAACACAGTGTGAAGATGGAGAGGAGAGAGATGTGGATCCTTTTGGGAGTCTGGGTCTGCAGGATTTGATGCACTGGCTATGGGAAGTGAGGGAGTAATAACGCCTACGTGTTTGACTTGAAAAAAGGGTGGATTTCAAGTCTGTGATTTTCACATCATTTCTGTGTTTAGAGGAAAAGGAACAGACCTGTGGGACAGACCAGAAGGTTTTTGGAGGGGGTTAGTGGAAGATAAAGTGGGAGAGGCAAGTAGAAATGCATATCCTTGACAGAATTTCTAATTTATCTGGAGAGCTGTTGGAGTTTTAGAAAGATTAAAATGTACATCATGTTCATCTCTGGAGTTAAGGAGACCAGCTAGGAAATTACACTAATAGCCTTGGAACAAAACACTGTATTTCTTCCATTCAAAGACACACGCTCTTTCCCATTTTGGCATTGTGAGGTTGAGATGTGTCCTACAGTGCTGACGGCCAGACAGCAGTGGCACTGTGGGGCTGCCACCCGTGCACGTGGGAACCCAGCCACAGCCATCGCACTGTTGACAGTGTCACTGCGGCACTGGTTCCTCGCAGGCTGAGTTTAGCTGCCACACAAAATGTCTACAGAAGCCTTGACTGTGGTTAGCACAGAAAAAGCGACTGAATGCAGAAAAACTCAGAACACAGTAAGGGGGAATAAATTTGGCATTAATAAAGTAAATATCTGTCTTTGAGGAAATGAGCATAATTCCACAGTTTCCTGCAAGCAACAACCAAGTGCTCTACATGACCTAAAAAAGAGGATGCCTAAAGTAGAGGAAGCTGTGTCACATCTGTGTTCCTGAGAGATGCGCAACCATCGGTGACGCTTTCTGGTATCAAGAACACACCATCAAATCAGAATGGGTGACAAGGTTCTGATTAAAATCCTGGGGAAAACAGTGGAACACGCTGAAAAGGCTGTATCACGAACATTCTTGATGACACCAGGAAAAACGAAGACAGGGACAACTGAGTCAAAAAACGATTCAGGAGAGTCAGGCTTTGAATGTGAATTTTCACAAGTACCTAAATCAACTTACTTTGATTTTATGCATTTTTAATATATGTACAGAGTTATATATGATAAAAATCTCTACCTAAATAAATAAGTCAAAACCAGTTCTTTCAATAAAAGCATTGTGTCACAGTTTAATTAGTAGAATTTTTTCTTTCTTAATAGTCCAGAAAATAACAGAGTCTTAAGATAGGCGGCATGTTAGAGTTGATGAGATGCCCTAAGGACTCGTGGTGGGGGAGTGGAATGGAAAGAAGGTGACGGTGAGACGGTAGGAAGGAAGAAGACGGAAGGGAATGCACACAGTCAGCTCTGTGAACAATGCATTTTCCAGGGACTTTTACTGTCAGAATTCTGGGTTGAGCTCTCTGAAGCTAAGGAAATAACTCAGGCCAGCAAGTAAACTTACTAACTAAAGACACAGCAGTTTGCTAGCTCCAGATTCAAAGAAGGATAAAACAATCTCTTTTTGTGAGGAACTTAGCTCTTCATCGCCAAGGCATTTGTACGTAACACAGCTAAACATCACATGGCAGGCAGCTACAGACACAAAATCATTAAGTGACATCTAGTGTTAGAGATTACAATTATCCATATTTTAATACCCAGAATTAGAAGAAAGTATGAAATTAAAATTATACCATATGTCTGAATAATAAAGTACTGCATATATCTTAAAAAATATATTTTCCCTCAAGAATAAGTTTAAATTGATTTTCTGAGCTTTCAATTTAGAGATTAAATAAAAATAATAAAAAAGACTGAGATATGTTTATGCACTTAAAAAAGGTCCTTCGTAAGATTCCCTTCTGGCCTGTTAACGTACACCATGCGACAGAAGAGGCGCGCACTCACCTGCAAGCTTCTTGAGAGTGACGGTGTTGAAAATATTAAAGTAATGGACGCCAAACACCTTCCCCAGAGCCTTGCAGACCTCTGTAAGCTCTCCCAGACACTTCTTAACCATCTCTTCCCTCTGAGACACCTTGGCCACTAATGCTTTTTGCTTTTTCACACTGCTGTAATTTTCTGTTTCCATGAAATCTACCTGTGTGAGAGAGAAAGGGAGCACAAGAATGGGTGTGTGCATGCTTACAGCCAAAGAGAGGCTTACTAGCATCTTCTTTTGGTGTTTCTGTTATGCCGGGTAGACGGTAAGTCCCTTGGGAGCAGGGGCTGGGCATTCTCCGTCTTTATATCTCCAGGGTCTAGCACTGACAAGCTTCTCAATCAATGTTTCTTTAATGAACGGATGATGATTTAGTGATCTGATAACCCATTAAATTCATTTGGACAGGTATTACATTACTTGGGTTCAATTTTAAGATCTCTTTCCAAATCAGGAGGAACAGAGTATTGTTCATATAGGACAGTATATACAAATTCAGTATCCATAAGCTTTGGGAAAGACTCTTTAATTTGCAGTAATATATTTCTGTCTATTCATTGCGAGATAATAAAATAAAATAAACATTTAAAATACCGTACCTTTAAATGCCCATTTAGGACAGTTTGGGCTTTATTTCCAGGCATCACATAGGCAATCGGTTGGTCATTGGCATTGATATACAAATCTTCATCCAAGATCTTGTCCAGTATCAGCTTTTTGAAAAGTCTTTCGGCGTTGTGTCGGGAATAAGCAGACCCCTTTGCAAATATCCCCGACTGGATTTTCGCACTCTTGCTCCCTGGTCAGAAGGCACAAGAAGGTAGATTAGTAAATGCAGGTGCATCATAACTGTCGTACAGTAGAGGCTGAAAGTCGTTTACGGACAGGTCTGGATAAATGGAATAGACAATCTATTCCGCAGGAAGACCCCTGGCACCAAGAGATACTCATTTCCATAAAATGAGAACATTTTAGTAGAACTGTAAAATTTTGATGGTTGTACGCACTTTCCCTCATCTTTTTATAACACACATTGACCAAAAATAGCAGCAAAATAAAGTTTATCATTTTAGGTTGTTGCATTTACAACGTATAAAATTATATTACAGCAAAGAAATCACAGAAAAAGTTCATACAAACCTTAACAGCTTCATATCAATGTGCTACTTTAGGATAACTGTGTATTACTGATCTAGCTACAAAAAATTTTTGACAATCAATTTTATAAATACTATCTCTGGTCCTGTATTGAAATTGCTACCTATTTACAATCCAAGTATTTAGCGCAATACTTCCTGTCGCCCTTACAAATGAAGCCTATACAGACGCCGAGGCAAAAGCACGATACTCCACAAGCCTGCGCACACCGCCCCCCTCCTCCTGCCGACTTAGGGCCCCACAGCGCACTGCATCCTGGACTCACATCCAGGCCACTGTGATTACGAATCGTAATACATCTTCATTGTAAACACGATTTTATTGTAACAATCTACTTCAGAAGCCTTGTGACACTGATTATAATCAATTAACAGTTACTTGGTAAAGCTTTAGCTCTATTTTAAGAGTTCCAAATAAGGACGTTATTGTAAATTCCACATGGCTTCTGGTCAGATATGCTGAATGATTCAAGGTTTTCTTTCTTCAAGTGATTTGTGTCCCTGAAACGTGACATTACAGGATCAGGACCACTGCTTCGGTAAGGTGGGCTGGGTGACGTGGACCAGGCTGAGGGCTGAGGGCAACTAAGAAAACTGGGTGAGACATAAACGATTTTCTTAAAAACATATAAGAGCTAACGAGAAACTGAAGAATGTGTCAGACAATGTTTGATTCAGTCATCTTTCTAGGAATCTACAGGAAAGGTGCAATGAGAGATGTAGTCGAAGGTGTATTTAAAAGGTGGTTAGCATACCATTATTTACAATAGAAAAATGTTCTAAAATAAGACTCCGTAAATACATTTCATCAATACGATAAGATATAAATTATTCAAAACTACTTTAGAAGAATAAAAGATTAAGAAAATGCTTTTATCTTGTTATATAAAAAGGATATAAATTATATATACAATAGGATAAATATGTGACTGAGCAAACACATTAAAATATTAGCAGTTTTTTCTGGAGGTATTTATATTTTCAGTTTTCTACATATTGCAATGCAGATTGATCATGTATCACTCTTATAATAAATTATCGGCAATGCCACGCTCCCTTCACCCCTAAAAGTCCAAACTGGGAGAAGGCAAGAATCCAGACAGGGAACACCAGCACTAAAAGCTGCTTTTGTCCTGAGGAACGAGCAGATCCTGAAGGAACAGTGAGAAACTGAGCAAACCATCTTCCCACTCCAATCTAGGCTATTCACTTTTAAAAAAATGAATTGCTTTATATATTTTTAAAATTTTTTTAAAGATTTTAAAATTTTTCCTTTTTCTCCCAAAGCCCTCCGGTACATAGTTGTATAGTTTAGTTGTAGGTCCTTCTAGTTGTGGGATGTGGGACGCCGCCTCAGCACGGCCTGATGAGCGGTGCCATGTCCGAGCCCAGGATCCGAACCAGCGAAACCCTGGGCCACCGGAACGGGGTATGCGAACTTAACCACTTAACCACGGGGCTGATCCCCTGCTTTATATATCCTTTTTCTTTTTTGTTTTGAGGAAGATCAGCCCTGAGCTAACATCCGTGCCCACCTTCCTCCACTTTATATGTGGGACGCCTACCACAGCATGGCTTGCCAAGCGGTGCCATGTCCGCACCCGGGATCCGAACCAGGTGAACCCTGGACCCCGAAGTGGAACGTGCGCACTTAACTGCTGCGCCACCCGGCTGGTCCCTATATATTCTTAATGAAAGTAATACATGCACATTCCCGTGGACAACATTCCTCTGTCCTGCCCTTCCCCTCCGTAGCCTCTCTCTTCTCCAGCAACCATGTTTCAAACCCTGCTGCTTGCAGCTCTCCTGGTGGTGCCTCCACAAGGAACCCAACTCTTGGTGTCATTCTACTAGCCAGAGTCACCACCTGACATTTATCTATTGACCTCCCACCATGAAAGATGAGGCTTTATCTCATTTATACCACCCCCTTCACCTTACCCTGCCCCAAATTTTGCTAATTATATGACAATATAGGTTCACCTATTAATTATTTTTGCAACTTTAGATAGAACTTTTGGCCACCCTCTGTCCCCTCTATTAGGAGGTCACTCTTTGATTTTTATTCATTGTACTTTTAACTTTACACCATCCAGATTAACACGCACACCCTGTCCTGTCCTCTAACCACGTTTAAGTCTACACGTGGACTCTGTTGGAGCAAAGCAACAGTGCTTATACTATGGCCAGTGTCCTTCCTACTGGGACCGTCAGGACTCTTGTGCAACCCTGAGGATGTCTACTGCAGCCAGATAAACGGATTGTTTGTATACATTCTATCAATTACTCAAAATTGTGTAACAATTTCCTTTGCTTTATATTTGGCTTTGGTTTTCTTGTATAATCTTTCCCCTGGAGTTTCTAAGTGCCTTTCTCCTTTTTATGTTGAGAAGCAACAATGTGTGTTCTTCACTGTCATCAATAAAAAATTTCGTTTCTTACTCTTTCTCTATATTGCTCAAGACCTATTTTTCCTGACTTTCTGTTATAATGTGCACAGCCTGCTTCTTGGACCTGCTGCACAGCTATGATGGTGGCATTTCCTCTCACTGGACCCATGGATTAGTTCCTCTGTTTATTCGTATCATATGACGGACACTCACTCTCTTTGCCTCCTAGTCTCAGTGTTGCTGACATTAATCTGATGCCAGTTTGGCTTTGGTTTCTGTTTTTTCTTTCTAAAGATTTCAGGATAATCTCTCAAGGGGTCCAGAATACGCCACTGTGGCATAAAAACTATTTCGAGCAGAAGGTACATGAGTTCCTGAAATCTTTCATCTGCCAAAAGCAGAGGCGTCTAAAAGAACTCTGTCATAAATCCCCTCCCTGGAGCCTGGGAGGACGGACTCTACCATCAGAGATGAGGCGTCTCCAGCCACGCCTAAACAGACGCCATCCCCAAACGACCATACCTCCCTCCCACTTACTCTCCTAAGGGCCCATTTATCTTTACAAAAAATCACTTGTTTTCCCGTTAAGTGCCCTTTCCCCCACTCTCCTTCCCCCATTAAGATGGCATATTAGCCACAAACTCTAACTGCCCCTTTGAGTCACATTTTTCTGTGAACTCCCATACAGATGTGATTAAATCTGTCTATTCTCTTGTTAATTTGTCTTTTTTCAGTTTAATTCACAGGCCCCTAACTAATAAACCTAACAGGGCAGAGGAAAAGCCTCTCCTCCCCAGCATCTCTTTAATCTTGGTATTTTGCTTTTTTTTTAAACTTTTTATTAAGATTATGATGGTTTACAACCTTGTGAAATTTCAGTTGTATATTATTGTCAGTCATGGTGTAGGTGCACCACTTCACCCTTTGTGCCCTCCCCCACCTCCCCTTTCCCCTGGTAACCACCAATCAGCTCTCTTTGTCTATATGTTAACTTCCACCTATGAGTGGAGTCATACAGAGTTCGTCTTTCTCTGTCTGGCTTATTTCACTTAACGTAATTCCTTCAAGGTCCATCCACGTTGTTGTGAATGGGACGATTTGTCTTTTTTTATGGCTGAGTAGTATTCCATTGTATATATATACACACACACCATATCTTCTTTATCCATTCATCAGTTGATGGGCATTTAGGCTGCTTCCACGTCTTGGCTGTTGTAAATAATGCTGTAATGAACACAGGGGCGCATGGGACTTTTGGAATTGCTGATTTCAAGTTCTTTGGATAGATACCCAGTAGTGGGATGGCTGGGTCATAAGGTATTTCTATTTTTAACTTTTTGAGAAATCTCCATACTGTTTTCCATAGTGGCTGCACCAGTTTGCATTCCCACCAATAGTGCATGAGGGTTCCTTTTTCTCCATAACCTCTCCAACATCCGTCACTTTTTGTTTTGGTTATTTTTGCCACTCTAACAGATGTAAGGTGATATCTCAGTGTAGTACTGATTTGCATTTCCCTGATGATTAGTGATGGTGAGCATCTTTTCATGTGCCTATTGGCCATCAGTATATCTTCTTTGGAGAAATGTCTGTTCATGTCCCCTGCCCATTTTTTGATCGGGTTGTTTGATTTTTTTCTTGTTGAGCTGTGTGAGTTCTTTATATATTATGGAGATTAACCCTTTGTCGGATAAATAACTTGTAAATATTTTTTCCCAATTAGTGGGTTGTTTTTTTGTTTCAATCCTGTTTTCCCTTGCATTAAAGAAGCTCTTTAGTCTGATGAAGTCCCATTTGTTTATTCTTTCTATCACTTCCCTCTCTGAGAAGTTATGGTGTCCGAAAAGATCCTTTTGAAACTGATGTCAAAGAGTGTACTGCCTGTATTCTCTTCTAGAAGACTTATTGTTTCAGGCCTAATCTTTAGGTCTTTGATCCATTTTGAGTTTATCTTGGTGAATGGTGAAAAAGAATGGTCAATTTTCATTCTTTTACATGTGGCTGTCCAGTTTTCTCAGCACCATTTGTTGAAGAGACTTTCTCTTCTCCATTGTAGGCCCTCAGCTCCTTTGTCAAAGATTAGCTGTCCATAGATGTGTGGTTTTATTTCTGGGCTTTCAATTCTGTTCCATTGATCTGTGCACCTGTTTTTGTACCAGTACCATGCTGTTTTGATTACTGTAGCTTTGTAGTATGTGTTGAAGTCAGGGATTGTGATACCTCCCATTTTGTTCTTCTTTCTCAGGATTGCTTTAGCAATTCGGGGTCTTGTGTTGCCCCATATGAATTTTAGGATTCTTTGTTCAATTTCTATAAAGAATGTCACTGGGATTCTGATTGGGATAGTGTTGAATCTGTAGATTGCTTTAGGTAGTATGGACATTTTAACTGTGTTTATTCTTTCAATCCACGTGCATGGAATGTCTTTCCATGTCTTTATGTTGTCATCAATTTCTTCCAGGAAAGTCTTGTAGTTTTCGTTGTATAGATCTTCCACTTCCTTGCTTAAATTTATCCCAAGGTATTTTATTCTTTTTGTTGCGATTGTGAATGGGATTGAGTTCTTAAGTTCTTTTTCTGCTGGTTCATTCTTAGCGTATAGAAATGCTCCTGATTTATGTATGTTGATTGCTCTTGGTATTCTTTTATCTCATTTTATAAAGCATCTTACTTGGCATTCACTGGGCATTTTAATCTGAAGGCTTTTTACTCTTCCACTCTGGAAAATTTTCTTCTATCATTGGTTTGATAAAACCCTCTATTTTCTATTTCAAAAATTTTGTCAGATTTTACAGCTCCTAAGAATTGATCTTCTATATTTTTCTCTCATATTTTCCATATATCTTTTTACTCAGGTCTTAGATTTACTTGACTTTATCCTCCAACCTTTCCACTAAATTTACTTTGCCAATCATTTAAAATTTTTAACAGCTCCTTCTCATTGTTTCTTTTCCATAACACTCCATTATTAAGTCTCTCTGAAAATACTAACTAGGAATCTCTGCTTACTTCTCCCCACAGCTGTTGGCTATTTTCTAAATTATTTCTATCCCTAGGGTTAAATACTCTACTTATTCGCTCTTTCTCTTGATTGTCCATTTATATTTAACCTTCAGAGACGTGGGTACACTTTTTAGGTGGATTTCCTCTGTTGTGTTATATCTAGGTCTATTTCCCCCAAATTCCTCCCCTGAAGAGGGATATTCAGTTACCAGGTGTGCTTTAGGGTAAGTGGGTAGGACCAGACTTCAAGTGGGCTGGGTGGTCCCCAAATGCCACTTAGGGGCTCTGGCCCCTAACTCAGTTGCCTTTCTATTCCTCAGGCAGTTTCCTTATTTTTGTTCTGGAATCAATTCCGGCTGGTATTTGACGCAGTTCTTTTGTGGGCAGGCTTTCTTTTAACTGCCCCCTCCTTTTGGCTCCCCTGCTTTCACTCCCACGCCCTGGACCTCTAGACTTCCAGTCTGAGGCCTAGTGATAATGGGGTTCTGCCTGGTTGATAGTCCCTCCTCTGCTATCAGTCTCTCCTACATTTATTTTGCATTGTGGTTTATTGAATTTTATTCCATTTGTCAACATGCTTCCATTCATTTCCTAAAAGATTTTTAAAACCTCTATTCTGATGATGGTCTCTCTCTGGTTCCCTACGCTGTTATGGAATGAATCCCCATTTAATTTCCTTATCATTATCCAAAAAAAGAAGACAGATACTTATGCTCAAGCTGCCATCTTGAACTGGAAGTCAGTCAATGGGTAATTCTCTAAGCAAGTTACATTCCACTCAATCAGATGAAATAGATAAGCTTTATTCTTTTCTTTTCGCTTGAGGAAGATTAGCCCTGAGCTAACATCTGTGCCAACCTTCCTCCACTTTATATGTAGGTGGCTGCCACAGCATGGCTGACAAGTGGTGTAGGTCCATGCCTGGGATCTGAACCTGTGAACCCAGGCTGCCGAAGTGGAGCATGCCAAACTTAACCACTATGCCATGGGGCCAGCCCCTATTATTTTCTTTTTTGTATGTGAAAACTCCTCATCTAAAGTGACTTATGTAAATTCTATAAAAATAATTGGTATAAATCATAAAAACTGATTTTCTTTTGTTACTCAAAAAGGTTTTATTCTGAAACCCTTAAGTTCTATAAAAAAAATAGACAAGAGAGGTTTTTTTCCATGTACTTATAAGAATTCTTTAGATGTTCGATTTCAACTGATGTAACTCAAACAACAAAACAACTTACCCAAGAAAATGTCGACCAGCATATTCATAGTAAATCTCCCAGAAGGACCTAAATGTTTTATATTTCTCATTCCTTGTGATGAACTATGTTCCTGAACAAATCTCACAATATTTTTTACGTCCTCAGTCACATCTCTTGTCTTATAATCCTGTGGATAAAAAGAGATTACCTTGTGCTATAATTAAGATAATGATACCTAAATTGCTAGGGTTTAACAGTCTCCTAATAACCATTTCCATACCAAAGCCAAGACCAAAAACCAAGGAAATTTCAAATGTTCATTCTTTTCTAAGTTCTTACATTAACCTTGTGTCTAGAACAACTGGCACTCTACTCGATCTATTTCATTCCCGTTTCACAGACATACTTACATGTTGTCTTTCAATTACCTGATAGCACCTGCAGGTAGGAATATCTGTCTTTTCTCCTGGAATAGTGCTGTCACTTAATGGATGGAAAACACTGTCCAACCATGCAACTTTATGAGTTCTAACCTCTTTTGGGTCTTTGGTGCCAGTCAATTCTTCTTATGGTCTGCTGTCAGTTCCCTTTCTCATTCTCCTCAGTTGTCTCCAAACTTGTACTTTTTAAAGCCCCCATTGCTCTATGATCTTTGTGCTTTCATCTATCCTATTCTCTAAACAAGCAATACCAACCACCTGCAGTTCTCAAAAGCTGCATGCTTCTATGCCTCCATCTATGCAGTTCCTCCTACCTTCTAGTCCTGGTTCATCTACCACATTCCAACAACCTGAAGACAAATAGGTTTTCTTGTTTTATACTAATAATTGGTAGTGATTCCTAGACTCTATCTGGAATCATCATGAAAGAGTGCCACGTCACTCTCCAACACAGTTCCTGCTTTAATTGTTGCTGACTTAGGACACAGAGATGATCCTCCCACACCTTGGCCTTTGGCATCTTGATCTTCTCTGCTCCAATGGCCCTGTTGTCCACACACGTCGGCCACTCACTCCCATGGTCACACTTACTACACCTTAGCCTTACGGCAACCCCTTCGTTCTCTGATCACCATCTCCTACCTTTCCAACTTATTTCATGTAGTATTCTGACTCCAGCAACTCACTGGGACTACCTATCCATTGACCCTCATCCTCAGATGTTCTCTAACTCAGCTTAAACCCCACAGCCAATTATTATATATACCTTCAACTCCCTTGCCCAGAGGTTACGTCCTCACATTGCTTGATAAAACACATTAGATCCAGCTCTCCACCACTCCACGCCTGTACTTTTGTAGCTGAACTTGGCTGGAGAAACATACACAACCATGTTGAATGCTTTCACTCAATACACGGCCACAAACCTCCAGTGGACCCTTAACGCTGCCAGGTAGTCACCACACGTCCTTAGTCTATCACTCCCCCATTCTCTCAGAATAGGAGCCAGAAACTGTGGCCCATGAACTGTATGCCTATTCTTGTAAATCCAATTTTATTGGAATACAGCCATGGAAAAATCAATGTATTTATTGTTTATGTCTGCTTTTGGGCTAAAATAGCAGAGTTGAGTAGTTGTGGCAGAGACCGTGATTCTAAGGCCTGAAAGCCTAAAATATTTACTTTCTGGTCCTTTAAGATAAAGTTTGCTGTCCCCTGTCCTAGATGACCTTCACAGGGTCTCCTTTCTCTTAATCCCCTTTTATCCTGACTGTCAGCCGACGATGACCTTGCGTCGTACTTCATTGAGAAAACTGAAGCAATCAGAAGAGAGCTTTCACAAACTCCTCCACTACAGCTCTCACTAGCATCCGCCCCACAGTTTCTTGTCTTTCCTCCTGTTGTTAAAATGAACCATCTAAGCTCCCGTCTAAAGCCACTCTCTCAGCCTGTACACGAGAGCCCCCGCCTACTCAAGAACACTGCTTCAGCGGTTCTCCCCTCTCTTTACACAGCCATGCTCCACCCTCTACAGGTACATGTCTATCAGCATACAACAATGTGATTTCTTCTGTGTTTTCTTAACTCCCCTGCTAGCTACTGTTTCATTTCTCTGTTCATCTGTGAAGCAAAACTTGAAAGAGTTCTCGGTATTCACTGCCTCCAGTTTTGCCCCACGCTACTGAAACTGGTCAAGTGAAAGTCATTGTGAATCCTCCAGTGCTAAATCTGTCCTTATCAGACGCGGCTCAGCAGCAGCCTTTGACTACTTACCACTCCCTCCTCCCTGAAACACCTTCTGCACTTAGTTTCCTTGGTTTTCTTACTTCACTAGTTCTCTGTCTTGGTCTCCTTTCCTAGTTCTTCCTCTTTTCCTCAACCTCTTGATGTCCCAGTGCTCAGTCTTTGGTTTTCTCCTCTTTTGTCTAAACTTATACCCCTGAAGATTTCATCTGCTCTCATGGCTTTAAATACCATCTGTATGCCAACCACTCCCAAATGTATACGTACCACCAGTCTCTTCAGAATTCCTGACTCAAATAGACATATCTAACTCAATGCATCCCAAATTTTATTCCTGATCTTCCCTGCCAAACAGCCTTCCCCAAACATCTTGGCTGAGGATCACCCCATTCCTCCAGTTACTCAGCCCTTCAGTTATGGCTGTGGCTGGCCACTACCTTTACCCCTAGCTGACTCTCAGCCTTGCTCAGCCACATGGTTCCCTTACTATCCTTCAAATGCACAAACATGCCCCCCACCGTAGGACCTTTGTTCTTAGCTTTGGACAAGAATGCCCATATCCACAGAGCTGCTCAGCTAACCTCCTTCTTCAAGTCTTTGCTCAGGTCTCAGCTTTGCAGTAAGACTTCCCTGGGCCACCTTGTTTAGGACCGCATCTTGCATCCCACCCACTACTCCTGACCCCTCATGCTGCTGTACGTTTTCCCACAGTTTTTCTCCTTTAACATGAACTTACTATGTATACTGTTTGTATGCAGCCTCCTTTTGCTAGAATGCAAGCTCCACAAGACAAGGATCTTTGTCTTTTGTTCAGTGATGTACCCCAGACTCCTAGACCAGTGTCTGCCACAGAGCAGGCACTCAACAAATATTTGTCAAATGAATGAACTGATTAGCAACGTCTACAGGTGGGGTGTGGTGGGTGGAGATGGCCATGAATCTGCCGACCGCGCCCCACGAGAGAGTAAATCACCCTCTGCTCTGGCCGGTGTTGCATATCTCTGTACCTGCACCCATTACATGGTACCACAATTAAGTGAAGACATATTCATTTGTGAATTCCCAACACCTCGCAGAGACATTTCATATATCAATATAAACACAAATACTTTATCAAATGTGAAAATACTCTGTAAATTACCAATAAGACATAGAATTACCATGACAGGTACAATAAAGTACCTAATGATCGCATTTAACATCCTCCCAAGGCTATTTTTAGGACAGATGAAAGCAAAGTCATCCAGAAGCTCTTGCCATTATTTCTCATAGTTTTTAAAAAACCAGTTTATAGAGTACTCTAATTGATCTGAACCAAACACACAGTACACTAGTTGTTATAACTCTTTTGAAAATGAGATCTTTAAATATAATTAGAGTTGAATTTAAAATATTCTACCTGCCCATGTTGGATCTTTTGGATATTTACAGATTAATGAGATTTCTAAAATATCCTGTAATCATCAGTGCACGTATATAACCTCAGTATTTTGGAGAGATCCAGTGTATTCTTTTATAGGCTTCTAATTCTAAAGATATTCCACAGAATTACCATTAAAATGTTTCTATTCAAATTAGTATGGGGAGGCAGTCATCTTTCCCTGGTTTAATCCCTTAGGGCCCACTTACTGTAATCTAATTTGTATCTAACTTTTCTACATTGAGAAGAAAAGTAATCTTTGCAATTTCCTTAATTATGTATGAAGAATTAAAAACTTCCTTATTTTACCTTTGTTTTACAGCAGTTATCACAAGAAACATCTGGGTATTTCTTACAAAAATCAGGATTAAATCCATGTTCACCAAAGTAAGCCAAAAGCTGTATTCTCCTGCATTCTGCTATATTTTCACAGTAATGTACCATACTATATAAATTATTGAAGTGAGTCTCTTTTGTATGATGGTTTCCATCTTTTTCCACTAAAAGAGATGAAGAGCACAGTAAAACATACTTATTAGAGTAGAAAGACTGAAGAGAATATCACAGAAATATTTAGAATAGATTCAGATAACTTTATATATTAAATGAAATAAAATTATTAATAGCATTATATATCAATATGACATCATTCTATATTATAATTAACTGAATATTTATGTTCATCTCTCAAGATTTTAGTTTTATAAGAACAAATGTAGATTGTCAGGAACAGGTGAAAATTTTCTGCAAATCTTCATTATTCCCAATGACGAAGAGTTGAATTATATTTACTATATTGATCAGACAAGTATGTACTGAACTGAACATCCAAAGCAAGCAGAGCATGGAACGACGGCAGTGGGCTGTGCACCTCCCTGAGAATCTAGGGTCCAGGTGGTTAAGCTGGTGGTCCTGAAGCTGTGCAAGCAGCCCCGGGTGCTGCAGTGGGCTCACAGGGGTGCGGCAGGGTATTTTACATTTAAGGGAAACACGGCAATACCTGACATCTGTTGAACACCACACAAACTACTAGTTCGAGGTAGTTCATGGTGTGCTACATTCCTTCCAATGACATCTTTGCAAGGCGGAATTTTTGGCAGTTGCTGGATGAAAACAAGGACCTCCAGAAAATCAATGTGAAAGAGGAAAGGAGGCAGGCAGTGTCTAATCTGATTGGGAGGGTTTTGTTTGTTTGTTTGATAAGATATTTGTAATTTCTCCTTTTTCTCCCAAATCCCCCCGGGTACATAGTTGCGTATTTTTAGTTGTGGGTCCTTCTAGTCGTGGCATGTGGGACGCTGCCTCAGCATGGCCTGACGAGTGGTACCATGTCTGCACCAGGATTCGAACTGATGGAACCCTGGGCCGCCGAAGCACAGTGCGAGAACTTAACTGCTCGGCCATGGGGCCGGCTCCTGATTGTGAGGTTTGAGAACAACATGTACATACCTTCCATTTGTAAGCAACTGCAGTTAGTTAAGAATGAAATAAAAAAATTTTTTTTCCAGTTTATAAGTATAATCTTTTTCAAACAGCTGCTAAGTTATTAGGACTTAAATACATACTTATTAAATTGTTTGGACCTAACTTAATATAGGTTCTGTTTAAACACACAAATGGACACTAAATTTGAAAGTCTCATTTTTTCACTGAGAATCACATTGGTATAGTGTGCAAGGGACATGGACTCAGGAGTCAGAGGGACCTGGGGCTCCCTGGGGCTCTGACACCAGCTCTGTATCTCATTTTCCTTCTCTGCAAAAAGACGAGAGAAACGGTAGGAGTTTTAGGGTTGTCGTGAAGATGAAATGAAGTGATCTGCGTGAAGCACTGAAGACAGCAGCACAGAGATGGTACTGGAAATGTTGCCTGTCACTGCCACCACTACCCTTCCAGCGCGGTGGTGGCCACTGCCACATCCGTGCTCCTGGGGGCAAGTACCAAACCGTTCTGAAGCTCGCTTTTCTCATGGGACTAACTCCTCCTCAAAAGCTAGTGGTTACGAGCAAATCAGGTGATACATTATTTGGCACAGAGCTTGCTAAGTGCCATTTCCCATGCTCAGTATCTCTGCCAGAGTTCATTCAAAAGTGGTCTCAAAATAGGCAAATCTATTTAGGAAACATATTTAACTATCACAACCCAGCAGGAAAACAGGCAAAGGACATAATAAATTTCTAAAATGTATTCAGTTTGAGCTACTGGTCTAAGTCTAGAAATTTACCCTACAAAGACGATTGCACAAACACCCAAAGATATCTGTACAAGGATGTTCAACACTGCACTGTTGATAACAGTGAAAAACAATAAGCAATCTAAATATCTACTGAAACGTGACTGATTAAACAAACATGGAGTAACCGTACTATGTGATTCTAGGCAGTCAAGCTATGCGTATTAATTGGAGTCATAATTATGTCCCAGCATTGACCAAAAACAATCAGGTCACTATATATATTTAAAAAGCACATATAACATAATCCCATTTACATAGTAAAATGCATGTTTGGAAAAGGCAAACACCAAATGCAAGATATTGTCTGTCTCTCATGGGGGAACAGAGGGATGAAACAGGAGAGAGCCACAGAGGGGGTTTTACTTCTTAGCCTGGATGGTGGTACATGGGAGTTCATTATTTTTTCTGTTCTACCTTTCTGCATATTTGAAACGTGTGTTACATGCAAGGATGCACACAAAAATTGGGTCTGGAAGGATACAAAGGAAATCAACCACTGGAGTTATTTCTTAGGGGAGGACTGTATTCAAGGCTTGGTTTGGAAATTTTCTGCTATGTACACGTCAGTACCATTTTGAGTTTTACATAACAAGCATGTAATACTTTTACAATAAAAATGAACTAAAATAAAATTTCCGTATCTATATAAGCACCTCTATTTTTCTGATACTATTTAAAGAAAACTAGACCAAAAGTCCTACAATAGCAGGAGTAGATTACTATCCTGAGACAGAAGAGGAGAGCACGTCCCCACAGTGGAGCTCAGCTTACTCAGTATAAGTCTCTTCAGCCTGGTCACATCATGGTAGGTATAGAAAAGCAGGCAGTGAGATATCTCTCCATCTCTTCCAGCTCTGCCAGATTCTTGGTAGTAACCCTCCACGGATTTAGGGAGAGATGCGTGGATCACAAATCGCACATCGGGTTTGTCAATCCCCATTCCGAAGGCAATTGTTGCACAGATAACCTGATGTAAAAGCAAAAGCCTGTTAGACTCATAATGCACTTAAAGGAACATTTTAATAATAGTGCCTCTAAAAGCTTTATTCTCTATTTTACTTTAAAATGTACTCTATACAACAATCTAATATCTTAACTTGGTCCCATTATTTAGCATGACTAACATGAGATTTTTATATCAATAATTTGCAATTCTATTAAGACTCAAGAAGGTAGAGAGCAGCTCGCTGTGCAGACACTTTCTGGTGTGGTTTGGTATGATGACGTAAGGGAGCCAGAATCAACAGCAGGCACCTCTCAATGTGTTGTCACCGGTTGTTCTCTTATGTTTTTTTGTTTTGAGGAAGATTAACCCTGAGTTAACTGCTGCCAATCCTCCTCTTTTTGCTGAGGAAGACTGGCTGAGCTAAGATCCGTGCCCATCTTCCTCTACTTTTTATATGTGAGACGCCTACCACAGCATGGCTTGCCAAGCAGTGCCATGTCCACATCTGGGATCCGAACCGGCAAACCCCGGGCCGCGGAAGCAGAACGTGTGCACTTAACCGCTGCGCAACCGGGCCGGCCCCTCTCTTATGTTTTTGACATGGAGGTGTGAGGGGTGTCGCTCACACAGCCATGATATCCAGGTCAGTGTCACAAACCTGTTGCTCAGGAGCTCTGGGGAGTTCCCAGGGCTTGAGCTTTCAGAAGATTCAGGAACAACGGCACGTTCACCTGCTCTAGTGCTTTCCACCTATCTTCCCAGTAGCAGCAGCTGATCAAACACCAGCTCCTTTTATTCATCAGCTGATTTCAAAGTCAAAACTTGTGAAATTTTTACTGGAACTCATGTGGGTCAAAGTCTGAGACTTGCTTATATTAGAAAACAAAGGCTGGAGACCGTGGATCTCGGCCTATGCAAATTACTTAGTGGAAGCAAGGTGACGGTTAAACTTCAGGAGCTGGATAAATCAGTTTTTAGTAAAAAATCATTTTCATGAATATCCATTTCAGCTGTAAATTTAGGACCTATCTAACCCAAACACATTATATCTCTAGGCAAAATTACTTTATACAAACAAAGCTGGAAGTCTTTTTTTAGCACTTCAAAAAATGAATTGCTACTGCAAGAACAGTATTTCAAAAGCAACCAAACGATTTGGCCGCCGGACCGAGGCTACTGACATGATTTCAGAAACTGTGAGTACCAGAGAAAAGAACTGCAAGCCATAAGTATGTGGACAGCAAATGGGTACACTCATCAATGTTGTGAACAGCAGCAGCCCGCACTCTAGGTGAGGCATCCTTCTGAATTTATGGCACTGTGATCAGAGGCAAATCTCCTTGGAAAGAAAAAGCCCACTGGAGCCTCTGGTGGTGGAGAACAGCTGGAGGCTGCGGAGCGAGATGTGCCAGCCCACAGGCCCACAGGGTTCCGAGAAGCCCAGGTGCATCTCCCAAGGTCGCGTAGGCACATGGCTTCGAGGCAGTCTGCAGGCTCCAAATGAGGTGACACACACGCCAACTCCTTCTGAAAGCCTTTATTTCTTGTAACTGGGAAAACTGGCTTTGTTGCTACTTTCTTCTTTATTTCTGTGTTGCTTTTAAACTTCCAGCTACAATCATTTCTTTGTGATAAAAAACAATCAAGTTTTATTCTATCTCACAAACCTAACAAGATTAAGGCCACTTGGTTATATTATCATACCTTCTGTAAGGATTAGTTGGTCTGAGAGCAGAAACAATTAGATTTAAAAAGAAACAAAAACCCACCATTTTTTAAAATCATATTTTTGATAAAAGTTTTATATATATAAAAATATGTATATATATGCATGTATATTGTAAATATTTATACTATATATAAAGATGTAAAGAACTTGAAAAAAATTGGCTTTTTCCCTTGTCTATATTTCTATTCAATTTTGTTTTTTATGGCAGAGATTATATATTTTTGGTTACACACCTATTTTTCATTACCTTTCTCCATCATTAGCATTTGAACATTTTCATATCATTAAAAAACTCTTCACAAACCATTTCTTTTTTTTTGAGGAAGATTAGCCCTGAGCTAACTGCTGCCAATCCTCCTCTTTTTGCAGACTGGCCCTGAGCTAACATTAGTGCCCATCTGCCTCTATTTTATACATGGGACGCCTACCACAGCATGGCTTTTGCCAAGTGGTGCCATGTCTGCACCCAGGATCCAAACCCGAGAACCCTGGGCCACCGAGAAGTGGAACGTGTGAACTTAACTGCTGCGCCCCTGGGCCGGCCCCCACAAACCATTTCTAATGGCAGGGATGTACACAGTGTATCCAATCATCCTCTCAGCACATTCAGACTATTTACACTTAGACTCCTTAGCCGTGTTACACATAACACTGGTGTAAAGTTCCACGTCCACGTTTCAGATTCGAGGCTCTTGATACAGTCTGCCGTATTGTTCTCGAGAAAGGCTCTTGTGAGCACTGCAGGAAATCATCTCTTACAGCACTGTCCCCAACACTTCATGAAAGTTTGCTAATACAAGAGGTGAAAATGGTCTCTCACTGTTTTACATTCCTTTGATTATTAGCAAAACTGCACTTTAAAAAATCGGTCTTTAGCCTCTTGTACGTCCTCCTTTCCAACAGTCTCTTGATAGCCTAGGCTAATCTACTCTTTGAGACTCATGTTTTTCTTCAAATTTTCACAAGCTCTTCACCATGTTTTATTTGCTAGAGATGCATTTCCTAGTTTGCTGTTGTCTTTTAATTTTATTTATCAAAATAGAAGTGTTTAGTTGTTTTGGTTTTTAGTCATTTCTAGCAATTACTTCCTTTTGGGCTGTTTTTAAGCTTCAGTTCTCTTCCACTCAGAGTTCATACCTTTTAAAACACCAATAGCTTTGTATACCTGTAATTAATTTTGATATGAGGATCCAAAATGATTTCCCCCATTAGGCAACCAGTACCACTGGCTGAATAACCTCCCCTTCCTAATTTTTTTTGTTCTTCTTTTTCTCCCCAAAGCCCCCCAGTACATAGTTGTATACTCTAGCTGTGGGTCCTTCTAGTCATGCCACGTGGGACACCGCCTCAGCATGGCTTGATGAGCGGTGCTAGATCCTCGCCCAGGATTCGAACTGGTGAAACCCTGGGCCACCGAAGTAGAGCCAGTGAACTTAACCACTCGGCCAGAGGGCCGGCTCCATAATTTTTAATGTCTTCCTTTTCATAGATTGTTTTCACATGTTTTCTAGTCTATTTCTGGAGTTCTGTTTCATTGATCTTTTATAATGTATTGCAAAGCCAGTGTTCATGTGTTATTTTCTTGCCAAATTCTTTTGGTTATTTTCACTTGAATATTCTTCTGGGTGAACTTTAGAAAAAGTTTATTAAAGGAAAAAAAACAGCTGAATTTTGATTAAACATATAAATTAATTTGGGAAGACTGACATCTGTAATTATTTCACGGATGATAAATCAGTGATACATTCTCTGAATTTTTACACATCTGAGAATGCCTTTCTGTTTTCAACACACAGGACAACAAGCTGGGTACACAATTCTTCAGTCCCAGTCTCCCCTCTTCCGATTCTTAGGACAGTCTGCTCCTCTTTTTCAGGTTAGTGAAATAGCCTCAGACAGGCCTATTTTTGTTCTTTGCAGTGACTTATTTCTTTATCTTATTCCTTTTAGCTTCGTAAACCAAACAAAGTGCTAACTACATCTACACGTAAGTTTCCCCCAGTGATTCTAAGATGATGCTTCTAAATTTCCTATACATTGTTATGTATTTATTTATAATACATGTGACTACTGCATCTACTTTATTTTTTATTGCAGTAACATTGGATTATAACATAATATAACTTTCAGGTGTATATCCTAATACTGTAGCTACATAATCCTGATTTCTTTCTTGGGGACATTTATTATTCTTAGGCTGACTCCCTATTCCCTGTCCCCAACAAATATTTTCGCTTTTCCCCTCCATTTTCATGTTTTTTTCCCCTTGCATTCTCAAGTTATTCACTACGTCTGATTCAATGTCTGCATTGAGTTGGACCATTTGTATCTTGATACATAATTCTGCTATTTGTTTTACTTTTCTTGCATTTTCTTATTTGCATAAACTGCATTTATATTTCTTTCTTCATCTCAGCCTGTGATCTTCTTATGGCAAATGTTTTTAGTTCACATAAGTCCTCTTCCATCCTTCTGAGGATATCAGGCTGATATCTTCTAAGATTTTCTTCCATTTTCCATTTTTAGAAAATAACTTTGAGAGACATTTTTCCTCTGAATCTTCAGGGTAATAATTTCTTTTTTCGCAAGCTGAGAACTTCATAGGCTATAAAAAAAAAATTAGTCATTTTCCTCAAGTTCATCCTTGCGTTTAGAGGGATCTATCCAAGTCCAGCGTCTGCCACAGTATGGGACGCCTAGAGCGTTCTCAGCTTCCCTCTTGATCCACTCCAAAATTTGTCATCTCAGAAATAGATGCTCAACATCATTAGTTATCAGGAAAATGCAAATCGAAATCACATGAGATACTCTATATCCACTAGGATGGATACAGTAAAAAGGTAGACAATAACAAGTGTTGATGAGGAGGCAGAAACATTGGAAGCATATACGTTGTTGGTGGGAATATAAAATTCTATAGCTCCTTTGAAAAACAGTTTGGCAGTTCCTCAAAAAGTTAAACAGAGTCGCCATATGACTCAGCAGTTTCACTCCTAGCTATCTACCCATGAGAAGTAAAAACACTTGTCCACACAAAAACTTGTACACAAATGTTCACAGAAGCATTATTCACAATAACCAAAAAATGGATACAACCCAAATGTCTACCAGCTGATGACTGGCTAACAAACTGGTACATCCATATAGTGAAATATTATTTGGCCACAGGAAGGAATGAAGTACTGATACATGCTACAACGTGGATAAACCTTGAGAACATCATGCTAAGTAAAAGAAATCAGTGGCAAAGAGCACATCTTGTATGATTCCATTTATATGAAATGTTCAGAACAGGAAAATCTGAGACAGATTAGTAGCGGTTAGTGGATTAGTGGTTGCCAGGGACTAGGGAGTTTGAATGACTGCTGATGGGTATGGGGTTTCTTTTTGGGATGATGCAATATTCTGGAATTAGTGGTAATGGCTGCACAATCTTGTGAATATACTAAAAACCACTGACCTGTAAACACTGAAAGAGTGAATTTTATGCTACGTGAATTATATCTCAATAAAACTTCTTTTTGATTTAAGAAATAAAAAGCAACTTTAGAAGTCTCAAAAACGATTTTTTTTAATTTCAGTCTTATTTTGATGTTTACTACCTTTAAAGTAAAAACAATTTGCACTCCACATGTGCAAGTTTGCATATATACTATAACAGATTGTTTCCTTCGTTTATTTTTAAGTGTTACCTATTATAAACTATTATGACCTCAATAAAAAAAAATTTTTAAAAAGTGTTACCTGGCATCCATCCTGATTAATCCACTTGTGCTGTACTGCGTCTCTGGCAGAGTCACTGAGACCAGCATGATAAGCAAGAGCAGCGAGACCATCCTTCTGTAATGTGTCAGCCATTGTGTCACATTCTCGCCTGGAGAGGCAGTAAATTATCCCTGAGTCATCTGCCAAGAAACCAAAACAGTATTGAGAAATGAAGACTTTCAAAATAACAACACAATTTATATTATGTTGTTAGAAGTATATGAACCATAAACAGATCTCCATCGTTTTCTTATAGTAGAGGGAGATCACAAAGACAGAGTAATTCAAGCAAGGAATTCACGTGTACTGGAAATGACGAGATTTGACCTTTAAACCTGTCACTCCGAACGACTTCTTAGATGGACCTGGATGAACCCTGGGCTCTATTTCACACTGGTTATAAAATGGAAAGGCACCCTTACACCAACTTTGTAGAAAGCATGTGGCAATAGGTATCAAGAGTCTTAGAAATGCTTATATCTTTTGACTCACTTTTCTTCTAGGAAATTAATCTAAGAATTAAAGTGATACAGGACTTACACAAAAAGCTTTATAATTTTAAAAATTAAGATTTTTTTTTTTGCTGAGGAAGATTTGCCCTGAGCCAATATCCATTTCCAATCCTCCTCTTTTTTCATTTGAGGAAGATTAGCCCTGAGCTAACATCTGTGCCAATCCTGCTTTTTTTTTTTTTTTTATGTGGGACACCACTACAGCATGGCTGGTAAGTGAAGCAGGTCTGCACCCAGAACCCGAACCCATGAACCCAGGTCACTGAAGTGGAGTGTGAGGAATTTTAACCACTTGGTCATGGGGGAGGCCTCCCTACCGCCACAAAAAATTAGAAAAATTTTGATGGCCAACATTAGAATATTTAAGAAAGGAAATTATGAAATAAGATATACTGTAACAATTAAGTGTTTTCTAAGTTTTTAAACAGACAAGGGAAAATACTCAAGATATAAAACAGGTTGAAGGTAGAAACACTGTATGCATAGTATGATCACAGAAAGAAAAATGCATACAGGGGCCAGCCCCGTGGCTGAGTGGTTAAGTTTGTGCTCTGCTTCGGCAGCCCAGGGTTTTGCCCATTTGGATCCTGGGAGCAGACACGGCACTGCTCATCAAGCAATGCTGAAGTGGTATCTCACACAGCACAACCAGAAGGACCCATAACTAGAATATACAACTAAGTGCTGGGGAGTTTGGGGGAGATGGAGGGGAAAAAAAAAAAAAGACTGGCAACAGATGTTAGCTCAGGTGCCAATCTTTAGGGGGAAAAAAAAAGAAAAATGCATACAAAAATTATTGGAAGGAAATAAACCAAAATGCTAACAGTGACTTGTGTTGGAACGGGTTTTGATTTTTGCTTCTTTATTCGTTTTGTTGCTTTCTAAATTTCTTCAATGAGCATGCATTATATTTATTGTTGTTTTTAAAATCAGAAAATAAAACGTATTAAAGGAAAAGTCATCTCTCTGTGGCCACAGGTATAGATATGCAGACTAAACTATTTCTATTAGCCTAGGAGAGCAGGGGCTGGAAAGGGAAATCACTGACCTTTTCTCAGTCTATCTCTGTACTGTTTGATTTGTTCAAATAAATATGTATACTAATTTTTAAAAAATGAAATAGAGATATTTACAAAAAAATTCTCTGTGGAAAGGTGGAAAAGGGGTTACATGGAAAACTGCTATGAATTTCAGAATCTCGTTTCAGTTAATATAACAAAAGCAGACACACTTGGGACAAAGCACTAAAACAAAGAGCTGTATAATTCAAAAACTGACAGAAGGCAAAGGAAAGACATTGAAACCATGAATTATAATGCAGGTGTGTAGGAAGGAGTATTTAACACATTTTCTGTTAGGT
Source organism: Equus quagga (assembly GCF_021613505.1). Classification (NCBI taxonomy): domain Eukaryota; kingdom Metazoa; phylum Chordata; class Mammalia; order Perissodactyla; family Equidae; genus Equus; species Equus quagga. Next base: position 92,841,928 of record NC_060268.1, read on the forward strand.
TTACTGTTATCAAACCAAATGAGGTTTTACAATTTCCAGAATTGAGATAGTTGCAATATTCTGCTCTATAAATAGCAAGTTAGTGCTATCATAATGAGAAAAGAAATGTTTAATATGCAATTACATGTATATCATATTGTGGTACTAAAAAGACATTTATTTATTACTTCTAGACATAATTTACCACATGGCTGTACTCACGTGGGTGATGCTTTCTGATCCATTCTAAGCAATCAAATGCCACCTTTTTAGGCTTTTTCGGTAATACATAGTACTTCAGGTTATGTCTGTTAAAGCTCATGCTAAACCTAAAAGAAGTCCCAAACATAAAATTTTGTTATTGTGAGAAAATATAGTTTTAGACATCTTCAAAAATTAAATACTGATTTTCCACAATGCAAACCTACATATCAATTTGTCTTAAATTGAGTACTGTTAGTGGCAGCTTACATAACACAACACTGAAATGGAACTTAGGTTAAGGATTAAAGAAAAGAGTGGTCAGGGGCTGGCCTGGTGGTGCAGTGGTTAAGTTTGCACATTCCGCTTCTCGGCAGCCCAGAGTTCGCTGGTTCGAATGCCGGGTGTGGACAGGGCACTGCTTGGCACACCATGCTGTGGTAGGCATCCCACATATAAAGTAGAGGAAGATGGGCACGGATGTTAGCTCAGGGCCAGTCTTCCTCAGCAAAAAAGAGGAGGACTGGCAGTAGTTAGCTCAGGGCTAATCTTCCTCAAAAAAAAAAAAAAGGTCATAAGGAGGAAATATCGGTGGGACTAGATGACAAAAATTTTGAAGAACTGTAGAGAACATGTTAAAATGACAGGTAAGTCAGGAGCCTAGTCTCCAAGAGGAGGCTGATTAAAAGCAGAGATGGCTGGGGCTGGCCCGGTGGCTGAGCGGTTAAGTTCGCACGCTCTGCTTCGGTGGCTCAGGGTTTCGCTGCTTCGGATCCTGGGTGAGGACATGGCACCGCTTGTCAGGCCATGCTGAGGCGGTGTCCCACATGCCACAACAGAAGGACCCACAACTAAAATATACAACTATATACTGGAGGGGATTTGGGGAGAAAAAGCAGGAAAAAACAAAGCAGAGATGGCTAAAACATTATTTAAAAGATTAAGAGAATCATAGAGGAAACATACACACTTTTAGGCCACCAATGTTCTCAAATTTTGATGTGCACACAGAGAGCTGACTGCAGGGCAGCAGAAGGAGCTAAAGCGCATCAGATCAAGGACCATCATGAACCTCTTGCTCTGAGCCGCAAAGGGAACGTGGCTGGCTCTGGGATGACACGCCCTTCCCTTCTCTGGCCTTCTGCTCTAGGCATCCCACCTCCTCCTTCCCACTTCCCTAGCAGGGTCTTCCTCTCCCTTATCTCCTCTCCTGTATTTCACTCTCTTCTGTGAATTCGTCCCTTTTGCCTCCGAATACATTCTAGGACCGCCAATCCTAAGGATAATAAAAGCTTCTTCTGACCCTACACTCCACTGAAGCTGGCATCCTGCCTCTGTCCCTCCAATGCGAAGCTTCTCAGAAGACACACTCCTAACCAACTAACCATACATCCAATTTCAATTCTCATCACTTCCATTCTAGCTTGTGCCATTATTATTCTACCAAAATTATTTTTTCAAAGCTTTTAAAACTAAAGAAAGGTGAGGGAATTATTATAGGTCCTTGGCCCTGCAGGGACCCTCCATGGCCCCAGGTTCCAATGTCTCCAAAGGGAGGAGAGAGAACACTGTAGAACAAGTTAGAGCACAAAGACATCTCAGTGCCTGGGCTGATGGAAGGAAAGAGAGACACCATAAACTGCAAAAAGCTGTGGTGAGGAGGTCACCAGCACATGGGGGGTGGGGGTGGGGGATCAGAGGGAAGAAACAAGGGGAATAAAACCACTGGATTTCTGTCTTTGCACCTAGACCCAAGCTAGATGGGCTCAGGTTTTGTTGCCAGCGGTAGGATAACGTTGTTTAGTTTTAGGACTAGAGGACGCCTCACATCCTCCACATGACTCACGTGTGGATCGAGGGCAGCTGTGTTGCTGAAGGGACTGCTACAGATAAGGCCTCCTTAGAGGCAGTGGCAACCTCCCACCTATGTTTGGCACTCTCGCTGGTCTTTTTCAGACCTCCCTCTCTCCGCCCTCTCTGCCACCCACCCCACCGTGCCAGCTGTCCGTCCCGAAGGCCTATCGGCTCTCACAAGTTTATATCCCCCTGGGGCTTCTCCCCTTGCCTCTCTGCTTTCTTCATCTCCTCCTCATCTTCCTTTGCTTACTCCTTAAGTGAGAATCACCCCGGAAGCGCTCGGCTCTTCTCTTCTTCCCCTATGTTATCTTCTCCAGGGACCTCACTCTCATTGCTTTGAACAGCACCCAAATATCATCCCACGAGTCCCAACTTTGACCCCAGTTTAGACTCTTCAGAGCTCTCAGCCACAGTCCAACTTCTTTTTAGATCGGTGGTCTAAAATTGGGGTATGCATACCTCTAGGATTCACAAAGACCTTCTAAGGGGACGTGAGCAAAGACAATTTTAAAGAAATTTCTAGATCCTCCATTTCCACATGTACGTCTTCCTCAGACTGATCTGAAAATGTGCCTGCAGTCAAGACATCCTGCTGGTTACTCCTGCCCCACTTTTCCTTTCTACAATCGTCCTCTCACCTTCTACAAACAAAGAAACCAACCCCGCTTTTCACCCATTCTGAACTCTACTACTGGGCATTGTCCCAGATGTAAAGACCTCCAGGACACCAAATAAAACAAACTGAAATACGGGATGGGTGTCGGTGAACTTTCTTTAATTAAAGTATCAGAAACCCTTGGTAGGACTTCATGTCTTCAAGTGTTTTACATATTTCCGTTAGGAGTAAAGTGTAACAGCAGGACTGAAGCATTTGAGCCCTTAGTGAGATGTTCTGATTTCAGTATGCGGAGAGTAAGGTGGTGGGAGTGAAGATGGCTTTCACCCTATGGTGTCACTTCTTTCATCACTGACGACCGGCACAGATCACACTACTCTAGAGTCTTGTGTGACTCCTGTTAGAGTACTGGGAAATTATCCCTCTTCTGATGTCATTTATATGCACAGAACACTCAGAGTTCTTTCTTAGTACATGAAATGGCAGAAGAATGTGTAGCAGATTTTGGCAAAAGGCTGATATATCCAAGGACTATTTTGGTCATTCTCAATTAATTATTTACAATCACAGCCACAGCAAAGGAAAACTTGAGTTCTGACAAAAATTACGGCATAAAAAGAATCGCCCACAAACACAAATGCTGCAGACAACCTCAAAGCTGATTTGAGTGATTTGGGCTTAAGTCGGGTATGGTGCATGGGTCTCCCCACCAAGAGGAATGCTGAAATGACTATAAACAAGAATGGCCTTAGTGCTTTCTCACACATTCTACACTACACTTTAATTTCAGAACAATGGTTTATGCATCTAAAAAAAAGCTTTGGGTCAAAAAAGAGAAACAACAGTAAGTGCTAGTGGAATCAGAACCCACCACACTGCTGGTGGGAATGTAAAATGGTGTAGCACTTTGAAAAACAGCCTGGCAGTTTTTCAAAAGGTTAAACACAGAGTTACTGTACGATCCAGCAACTCCACTCCTGGGTATACACCCAAGAGAGATGAGAACATAGGCCCACACAACAACTTTTATATGAATGTTCACAGCGGCATTATTCATAGCCCCTAATGGAAACATCCCCAATATTCATCAATGGGTAAATAAAATGTGGTATACCCATACAATGAAACATTATGCAGCAATAAACCCTGAAAATAATATGCTAAGTGAAAGAAGCAGGTCACAGAAGACCAGATATCAGATTACTTCGTTAATACGGGGTACCCAGAATAGGCACATCTATAGACAGAAGGTAGATTAGTGGTTGCCTAGGGCTGGGGGGGATTGTGAGGGGACAGGGTGACTGAATACTAATGGGTATGGGTTTTTTTGGGAGAGTGATGAAAATGTTCTAAAATTGATTGTGGTGATGTTCGGATAACTCTATACTAAAAACCACTGAATTGTGTACTTTAAATAGGGGAATTGTATGGTATGTGGACTGTATCTCAAAAAGCTGTTATTAAAAACATCTGGCATATAATCTGAGTCATTTTTTGATTTGTGACTTAATTGAGAAAACTTAGAGGGGCTGGCCCTGTGGCCGAGTGGTTAAAGTTTTCGTGCTCCACTTCGGTGGCCTGGGGTTTCGCTGGTTCAGATCCCAGGCATTGACACGGCACTGCTCATCAGGCCACGCTGAGGTGGTGTCCCACATAGCACAACCAGAGGCACTCACAACTAGAATCTACAACTATGTACTGGGGGGCTTTCGGGAGAAGAAGAAGGGGAGAAAAAAAAAAAAAGATTGGCAACAGATGTTAGCTCAGGTGCCAATCTTTTTTTTTTTTCCTGCTTTTTCTCCCCAAATCCCCCCAGTACATAGTTGCAATATTTTTTTTTTAGCTGTGGGTCCTTCTAGTTGTGGCATGTGGGACGCCACCTCAGCACGGCCTGATGAGTGGTGCCATGTCCGTGCCCAGGATCTGAACCAGCAAAACCCCGGGCTGATGAAGCAGAGCACATGAACTTAACCACTTGGCCACAGGGCCAGCCCTACCAGGTGCCAATCTTTAAAAACAACAACAACAACAACAAAAACCTTAGAAATGTTTACTAATTTAGTCAAATTATTATTACTTTAGATTTTATTTTTCCTTCTTATCCCCAAAGCCCCCAGTACAAAGTTGTATATTTTAGTTGTGGGTCCTTCTAATTGTGGTATTTGGGATGTTGCCTCAGCATGGCTTGATGAGTGGTGCAAGGTCTGTGCCCAGGATCTGAACTGGTGAAACCCTGGGCCATCGAAGTGGAACACACAAACTTAACCACTCTGCCATGGGGCAGCCCCTCAAGCAAATTACTTTTACTAAAAATATTAAAATGACATGAGATTAGCACATAAAGTTGTAGATCTCAAATCCAATTAAAACCATCTCTACCACAAAAGGACTGACAAACACCAGCGGATAGGTCACTAACTAAAAGCAATATTCACACAATTTATCATGAAAAAGTTAATAGTCCCTTTTAGTTTATTACATACAACAAATCTTACGTGGCCTGCTAGAAGACGGGATGTTTAGAATTACCAAATATTCTAGTTGGAGACAGTTCCCATCAACTGATGAATGGATAAATAAAATGTGGAATGCCCATGCAATAGAAGGTTATTCAGCCATAAAAAGGAACGAAGTACTGATATATGCTAAACATGGATGACCCATGAAAATCAGCTAAGTGAAAGAATATGGGCTCAAATGAGAGGGGGAGAATGGGGAGGGAGTGCTAATGAGCACCAGGTTTCTTTGAGTGTAATGAAAATGTTCTAAACTTAGATTTGGGGGATGGCTGCATAACTCTGTGAAAATACTAAAAAATCACTAAATTCTAACCTTTAAATGGGTGAATTTTATGGTGTGTCAATTATATCTCAATAAAGATTTTAGTGTTTAAAAAAAGCTTTGGATCCCATTGTATCTTCACTAAGAGAGTAGATGTGGTCATTAACATGGTAAATATTATTAGGTCCAGAGTGTCAAACTCATGTCATTTTAAGTGATGTGTCAGGAAATGGAATCAGTTTGTGCTCAGCTCTTGTTGCTTTTGGAACTGAGATAGTTGCCATGGGGATATGTACTAAATAGTTTATGTGAATTGAAAAATGAAGTCAGAAATTTTTTATATAAGAAAATTAATCTAATTTGGCTGATTGGTTTGGCAGTGAAAACTGGCTTTGCCAATTGGGATATATGGTAGTCATTTCCCATTATCTGAAAGAGCTAATCTGCAGCCACAAAGTTTTGACAAAATTATTATTTAAAAGCATATCACACAATAAAAACATATGCCCAAAATACCTTAGGAAAAGGATAGTGAAACTAATAGTATTTTGATTTCCCCAACTCTTCCAAATATGTTGGATATAAGATTCATTCAACTGAAAAAGTAACACGAATATTTAATAGATAAATTTTGGTAAAGCTTTTTTTAGGGCATATTTCCCAGAAAAAGTAAAGCGAATAACTAATGATCTGACTTATTTTGCCAGTTAAACGGTTTCCAATTCTTTGCTTTCCACAAAATTTGGAGGACCTACCTGAGTTGTCAGCTGACAGATCATTAAAAATAATTTTTGATGACAGATCACTATGTTATTTTGGGATACGTGTCAGAAGAAATTCAAATAACTGAGTGTTCCTGCTACAATAAAATGCCTTCCATCCTCACCTATGTGTTTAGGTGAGTGATGCTTCTCAGTGACTACATCTGTAAAAATAAGAAACACGAGCCAACTCAATTTATCCAGAGATGTGTGAACCAAATGAAAAAAAGTCCGATCTCATTACGTTTCACATTCCCACTCAAAATTTATGCTTAAGAATTATTTGTAAAATATATTTAAGCTATTCTAATCAGTTATGTACTACTGACTATAATGAGTCAATCTAGAAAAAAATATAGGAAATTAAAAAACAATTTTTAATTTATACACATATTTTCCTTGTAGATAAGTATGATAGAGTAAGAAACAAGACTTCAAGCATAAAAATATATTACTTTAGGATAAAATTCCACTGAGAAACTAAAAGAGAAATATGAGCTCAAAGAGAGAAAGAGAAAATGCAATATATCTGTTAAAGAGTTTACATTTTTTAATGTGTTTTCTAAGTAGATGATAGTAGGTACAGAATTCCTGTTATATTATATTCTACTAGATATGTTTAAAATGGTTAGGTAACAATTTTGTTTTAAAATGTTGATATTTACAACAGACCACATTCTCTTTATTTAAACTCATGCTGAAAAATTTTAGGTGTCAGGTTAAAAATGTATAAGTGGTACAGTTTTCCAAAATTCTTTTAGAAGGCACATGCGACCAAAGAAAGGGTAAAGATCCCTCTCTTGGCTATCTCCATTCATCCCTCAACGTCCCGAACATGACAGATATAAAACCAAATTCATTACCCATCCCCACCCCATCCCACCCTTCTTCGCCCCTGCATTTCCAGTCATGGTCCACGGTCCCAGTCACCTGTGCCAGAGCTAGAATAAACTTCCCCTCCGTCCACCTGTAGCAGCCTGTCACAGCTGCCGGTCTTGCTGATTCACTCTGCCCTCTCTCTTGACTCTGTCCCCTCCTTCCTCTTCTGCTACTGCCACCACCACCATCTCTCTCCTTGATGACTGCACCAGGGTCCCTAAAGGGCTAGCCTGCCTCTACTCTCTTGTTCCTCGCCCCACCTTCTATCCCACTGCCAGGGTTATCACTCTAGCAAACAGTCCAGATCTAGCCACTTCCCAGGGCAACATGCCCACAGCACCAAGTCCAAACACTTTACCATCACAATATGCAAGACCTTCCAGGATCTGGCCTCAAGCCACCTTCCAAGGGTCCTCCCTTCTCTGTTTCTCCACTTATCCTACAGATTGTTCACTATTCCCTGGGCCTGACCTGTACCATCATGCCAGAAACTTCAGACCTGAACTCTCACTCTGCCTGTTAAAATTCCCTTCATCTACCACTTCACCCCCATTAGGATGGGTATAACCAAAACACAGGCAGTAACAAGTTTTGGTGTGGATGTGTAGAGAGTGCCACCCTCATACACGGCTAAGGTACTATGAAATGGTGCAGCTGCTTTGGAAAACAATCTGGCAGTTCTTCGCAAGGTTAGACACAGAGTTACCATATGACTGCCCATCCTAGGTATAGGCCTAAGAAAAACGAACACACATGTCCACACGACAACTTGCACACAGATGCTCACAGCTGCATTATTCACAATCGCCAAAAAATAGAAATAATTCGAATATCCACCACATGATGAATGGATAACTAAAATGTAGAGTATCCACACAATGGATTACTACTGGGCAATAAAAAAGAATGAAGTAGTGATGCACGCTACAACACAAACTTGAAAATATTAGGCTAAGTGAAAGAGGCCAGTCACAAAAGGCCACATGTTGTATGGTTCTATTTATATGAAATGTCCAGAATAGGCAAAAATCTAGAGAGACAGAAAGTGGACTAATGGTTGCCTAGGGCTGGGAATATGGGGGATAGTGGGAACTGACTGCTGATAGGAACAGAGTTTCTTTCTTTCTTCTTCTTTTTTTTTTGGCTGAGGAAGATTAGCCCTGAGCTAACATCTGTGCCCAACTTCTTCCACTTTATATGTGGGTTGCTGCCACAGCATGGCTGACAAGTGGTGTAGGTCCACAGCTGGGATGCAAATACGTGAACCCAGGCCACCAAAGCAGAGTGTGTCGAACTTAACCACTACCTCACAGGGCCGGCCCCTGGAGTTTCTTTTTAAGGGAGATAAAAATGTTTTAAAATTAGATAGTGGTGGGGTTGCAAAACCCTGTGAATAAACTAAAAAGAAAAATCATAGAATTGTATACTTTAGATAGGTGAATTTTATGGTATGTAAATTATATTTCAGTACAGCTATATTTCAGTTACAGCTGACCATCCATTCTACAAAGCCAGCTTCCTTTATAAAACCCCATCTGACCCCTCCTCATGCAGCGAGTTGTTACTTTGGGTTACAGTGAATCCTGCTTTCCTGAGTTTCGGCAGTCATAATCTACGCCTCTGATCACCACTCACTTCATTCTGCAATTTGGTGTAGTATTTAAAGGCTTCTGAAACCAGACTGTTTGGGTTTAAGTTCTTACTGCTAGATATATGACCTTGTGCGTGTTATTTGTCTGTGCTTCAATTTCCTCATCTATAAAGTGAGGGAAATAGGAGTACCTACCTCATAAGACTTGTGTGTGGATAAATAACACACACAAACGCCAGGAATGGTGCCTGGCACACTGTGTAGGTAGATATGTAAGTGCTAGCTACTTTTATTGTTGTGTTATAGTTAACTGTCTATGTATCTGTTTCTTTTCTTTTTCTCCATTCATATTTTAAGGTCCTGAGGAAAAGGAATGAAGTCTATTTTGTTATCCATCCTTGTATTTCTCAAAGAGGAAGAAGGTTATCACAGACGGGCAGGAGGAGAGGAACACGGGGTCACGGCTCCTACCCAGGGACACCTGCCTTCATGGGGCCACGAGACAGAGCAGCCGGGTGCCTTTAACCCAAACGAGGGGTCTACTGGCAGAAAAGACCAAGAAACAATGTAGCAGAAAGTGTTCATTAAAATCTTTTACTCTCAGTAAGGTATTTAAATCCTCCCAGGTAAAGGACCAAATATACCAAAGAGCCAACAGACTTGCCCACATTTTCTTTTTTTTTTTTTTAAAGATTTTAGTTTTTTCCTTTTTCTCCCCAAAGCCCCCCAGTACATAGTTGTATATTCTTAGTTGTGGGTCCTTCTAGTTGTGGCATGTGGGACACCGACTCAGCATGGCTTGATAAGTGGTGCAATGTCCACGCCCAGGATTCGAACCGATGAAACCCTGGGCTGCTGCAGTGGAGCGTGAGAACTTAACCACTCAGCCACGGGGCTGGCCCCAACCAAATTTTCATATTTTATCCTCATTTACCAAAATTCCTCCATATGTTTCATTCGTTCATTTTTTTCTTTTTAGTTTTTTTAAATGGGAATTAAAAGAAATTTTTTTTTTTTATCTTTTAAAGATTGGCACCTGAGCTAACAACTGTTGCCATCTTTTACTTTTCTTTTCTTCTTCTTCTTTCTCTTCTCCCTAAAGCCCCCCAGTGCATAGTTGTATATTCTAGCTCTGAGCGCCTCTGGTGTGCTATGTGGGACGCTGCCCTAGCATGGCCTGATGAGCGGTGCCATGTCTGTGCCTGGGATCCGAACCAGTGAAACCCCAGGCTGCTGAAGTGGAGTGCGAGACCCTAACCACTCGGATACAGGGCCAGCCCCACATTTATTCATTCTTACTGAGCACCAGTTCTGCACAGGGTACCACATGCTAGACTCAGGAAACGTACAATCTATTGATTTTCCAGGCAGAGCTCCTCCAACTACTAGGAAAAGATATTATAGGCGTCTGTCTCTAAATATACATGTGCAGTGTTTACTCAAACAAAAATCACCAATTCTATACTGACAAAAAGTTATTCAAAAGCTGAATTGAATTTATATCATTTCTTTTAACTATGAGCATTTGGTAATTAATATTATTGATCTAAAAGAACAGCGGGGGCCAGCCTGGTGGCACAGCGGTTAAGTGCCTAGTAAAGAAAAAAAAAAGAAAACCTTTCGTAGATCAATGTAGTACTTGTAGAAGCAAATTTCTAGCAGATAGGCTATTCACTAGAACCTAAAGTATAATATGACATCTTTTTTTTTCTTTTAAAGATTGGCACCTGAGCTAACATCTGTTGCCAATCTATTTTTTTCTTTTCTTCTTCTTCTCCCCAAAGCCCTCCTGGTACATAGTTGTGTATTTTCAGTTGTGGGTCCTTCTGGTTGTGCTATGTGGGATGCCGCCTCAGCATGGCCTGATGGGTGGTACCAAGTCCGTGCCCAGGATCCGAACCGCAAAGACCGGGGCCACCGAAGCAGAGCCTTCGAACTTAACCACTCGGCCCTGGGGCCGCCCCTGATATGACATCTTAAATGTAATGTTTTAATGTATATCAATTATGGAAGCCACATATCTTTTTTCCCCCAAATTTTATACAAACACCCCTCTGAAAGTGAGATTAAATTAAAATATCCCCTTCCAGATTTTGTCATCACACACAAAATTCTGAGGACTCTCAAATTCTTGTGCTCAAGAATGCCAGTCTAATCTGCAGAGGTCTTTGTAGCTATCTTAATCTCATGACCCCTCATGTCCTTCAGGCGGAACTTTCAGTTCTCCTCATAACCCGCTGAGATGCCGTTGTTGTTTTTACTGATTATCGTATTTATAGAGCCAGCTTATGGTCTTTATTTCCAAATGAATAAAAGCTGTGCTTTAAAAATCCATCCTCAACTATCAGTCATCACTCCTTCAGACAATCCACAAACTCAAAGCACACACTAATAAATTAGAAGAAAAAAGTATTTTAACCTTGGTACACAACAGATGCTAAATAAACATTTGCGGAGTGAATGAACCTTTCAGAGAACGCACCTTTCTCTGCAAACTGAGAGGTACAAAATAATCCAGTACAACCTATATAGGTGGGGATATTTTTAACAGTAGTTTTTGTTACTGAGTAATTATGGATTTGGTGGCAACAAGAAAGCTGCTTGCTGTTGAGATGAACACAAAGTAAAAAAGCTGTTAGATAGTTTCTGGACTGTGTTCAATAGTGCAGATATAATTGAGACTTTAAAGGAAAATGACAAAGTAGGGTAATCTGTTCATTTTATGAAGTATACTCTAGGATACATGGAAGCCAAATGAGATAAATAAAAGCTGATTCAGTACTGGGACTACACCAGGTCAACAGGCACAGCACGCAATTTATCCCTACTTCCAAAAATAGGTGCTGGGGTAGAGTTTTGAGATCAGTAAGTGGAGAAAAGCCCTAGGGCTCTGGTTCCCAAACTTTGCTGCATATTGGAACCACTCCAGATTCTTTAAAACACACTGGCTCCCAGCCCCCCAAATTGATCTAACTGGCCTCGGGCGCACCTGGGCATTGGGGTTTTTAAAGCTCTGTACAATTCTAATACGCAGCAACTTAGAACCTCCGCGTTAGCATTTTAAAATTCATGATTTTCAAGAACTTACACCTGAGGACTGAGAATCTTCAGCTGAGTGAGGATGTCCTTCTGTACCCTGGGATTAGCTGTGGCAGTAAGAGCCATCACCGGAACAGAGGGAAACTTCTGGCGAAGCATATTCATCCTTTTGTAATCTTGACGAAAATCATGTCCCCACTAGTTGGAAAAAAAATATTGCTTTTCAGACTGTTTGGATCTTCCTTATGTAAAAAGCAAATACTGCTCAATATATTAAGAACCACCTTATTCTTCAGTGAAATAGCAGAATAACTCACTAATTTTTTTTTCTCTTCAGTTCAGAAAATACATATACTGCTGGTAGTATATATTTCTTGGTATTTCAAGACATAAAAACAGCATTTACCTGGCTGACACAATGTGCCTCATCAATAACAAAACGTGCCAAGAGCTTCCTCTCATACAGATTCTCCAAAGTAGTAATCAGTCTGTTACTTGCACAGACCTAGACCAGAAATGTATTAATTAGACATTTAACAACATTTAAACACCATGTTACCTTAAGGATTTTGTCTCTTAAGTTCCATTGCAACTTAAGCCGTATTAAAAGCTCCACATAAAACTGGTTCTTATTTCAATCTATGAAAAGAATTAGCAGAAGTAATAGAAAATAGCAAATCAGACATTTTAGAATGCTCACCCACACTCAGCAAACAGTTTAGGTAGTAGGTCAGTGGTTCTAAAACTTTTTTCTGCCACAGTCTATCTGAGGGCCACCACATGTTTACAGTGGTAAAAGGGTTACAGATGTGTGTTACACGTGTGCATGTTGTTTGGAGGAAAAATATATACATACCTACATACATGTATATTTGTATTTTTATTAATATATTTTGTATCTCTGTCTATGACAGGGACTAGAAGCAATGACCCTCAAGTAGCAATGACCACGTGTGGCACCCATATCTTGACAGAGACATGTCAAAAGGACACAGAAGCCAGTTTGATGGAGCTCTCCCACTGGCCAAATCTAGGACAATTAGAACATTAAAATACATAATGATCATTGATTATAACCCACTGAATAAATTAAGAACCATGATTTCACATTGATATAAATAAACACGTGGGTGAAAGGGAAAGCACTTTCTTACAGCTAAATTGGAAGAATCCTCATTTGACATTTGTTATAGTATTAACTGATTTGGAGAATCATCAATGGATAATGAAACTCATGGGTAAAAGTCTGATGAGTAACAGGATATTTACAGTCTCAGCGTATCCTACAATAGGATACCTACTAATCACGAAGGCCAAAACAAGCAATTTGACAGTGGAGAAATCTGGCTGACACCACCTTAACCAAGTGATCCAAGTTAACTAACAGGGCAGCAATGGGACATATCAACACTAAATGTCTCCCAACAGGACGCAGTGAGAACCTAGCACCACTTCTGTGACAGTCCTGCCAAAATGAACAACACGAATTGAATCATGAGGAAACATAAAATAAACTCGAATTGAGAGACAGTCCTCAACACAACTGGCCTTTGCTCTTCAAAAATGTCAAAACCATGAAAGACAAAGAGAGAGAAACTGTTTAAAGGACATTAAAGATACATGACAATAAGTGCAATGCAAAATCTAAGATTTTCTTTTGCTATGAAGGACATTATTGGCACAACTAGCAGATTTGGAACAAGATTTATAGATTAAGTAACAGTATTTTTCAATGAACATTTTCCGATGTTGATCATCATACTGAGGTTATATGACAATTCCTTCTTTTTAAGAAATGCACAGCCAAGTATTTAGGATTAAAAGGATATCATCTCTGCAATTTACTCTAAAATGTTTCAGAAAAATATAAAAAAATCATAGTAATATGTTACCATTTGGAGTTTCTGGGTGAAAGTTATACAGGAATTCTTTGCACTATCCTGTACAATTATGTCAAATTTTAACGTCAAAATTTAAAAACTATATGTATTCTAGTGGGCTTTACTATCACATTTTAAAATAATGATATAAATACAAACCTTCTCTGGAGTAACATATAGAAGTTTTATAATTGGGTCTTTTTTTGATAATTGAAGGTAAATACTTGTAGCTTCTGAGTCGGTCTTATCACCTGTTAGATACGTAGCTGGAATCTAAGTATAAAAGTAGTGAACAATTTAAATTTTACACATTAATCTGATTTAAGCTTATATTTATCCTTAGATTTTATAAATATTTTTATAAGCCTCTCATCAAATCTGTCAGAGGAAATATAATCTCAATATAATAAAAATAACAAATAATCAGTACATATTTTTAAAAAACCCTTATTAGGCTTAACTCAAAACACTCTTCCCATTATTACTTCCTTTTCTTTTTTCCTCCTTACTTCCTTTGCTTTTCACATTTGTAAGTAAAATAAATATAAATTCAGCATCTAAGTGACTCCAATCCTAATGTATGGCTACATTTATTTTTAGATAAATACATCTTCAGGGTTTTAATGTGTAATAACAATGAGAGGGGCGTAACAGCACAGATGGTGGAACAGCGGCTACCATCACTGCACTAAGACGTTCTTTGTAAGAAAAATCAAACCAGTGGTCTTGTTGAGCAATGGTGGCTCCTAACTCTGAAATCAGTTCTGTAAGATCACAATCAGCAGGATTGAGTAGACTGCTTTCATCTAGTTCCTTAACCTCAGCCAGGAGGAAGAAGGACATATGTGTGTGGGCACACTCATGTGTATGCATTTTAAAATATAAAGGAGTGAGAACTATGTTGATCTGGCAAGAGTAAAAAAAAGAAATCCTTCCATATTATTAAAAAAAATTTGGGGCTGGCCCTGTGGCTGAGTGGTTAAGTTCGCGCGCTCCGCTGCAGGCAGCCCAGTGTTTCGCTGGTTCGAAGCCTGGGCGCAGACATGGCACCGCTCATCGAGCCACGCTGAGGCAGCATCCCACATGCCACAACCAGAAGGACCCACAACGAAGAATATACAACTATGTACCGGGGGGCTTTGGGGAGAAAAAGGAATAAAATAAAAAATCTTTAAAAAAAATTTACATCAGTAAAATACCGCTTAAAAGTTTTTACTAAAGTACATTCTTTTAGAATAAGAGTGAATTACAGAAGGTAATCTGTATCAGAATTTTCAGACATGTGCTTAAATGTACAACTTAATGTTGTGCTTTATTCTTAGGACTCATGAATAAAGAAGGTTATCCAGAGTACTGAAATAGAAGTGCTTTCAAGTCTTTTTTTTTTTTTTTTTTTTACTATTTTTATTATAATTAGTAGTGTTTCAATTTAACTTACATCCAAGGAAGTCAGCTTTTGGACTTGATCTACTATAAGTGATCTCAAGGGAGAGATGACAATAGTGACCCCAGGAGAAACACAGGCGGGGAGCTGGTAACACAAACTCTTACCACCTCCTAAAAGAGAGATGACAAAAAATATCCATCAGGTTCTGTCTTGAGAACATAAAGGTAAAAGTTATAAAGTAAATAACATATAATGTTTAAAACGATTAACTAAGAGGATACCATGTGATATTCCCCACAGTGCCAACAATTTGCCATATTTGAATGAGCCAAAATATTTAGGCAATTTAAATGTGTAAAAATTATCATTAAGACATCTTATATAGGTACAAACGATAGTGAAAGCAACACTCAAGGCAGGAGACTTAAACGGAATGGAAATGTTTTAAAAGTCTACTTGGGAAGTCCAAATACAGCAAACTTTTTATTTCTGGCAGTACAAGGGGTGCTAGGATACCAGGATTAAAATAATTATATTATATAGTATTTAACTTTTAGAGTTAAACTGTGATAAAATATACAAAATTAAAAACCATAGTAAACATGGTTTAATATTTCTTTGACGATCCAAAAGGCACTTTTAGGATCTCAGTTTTTTTAAACCACTAGTATGAACCTTTCAACACTGAATATCAGAGCTTTTACTCCCAGAACTTTCTTTTTTAAAGATTTTATTTTTTTTCCTTTTTTTCTCCCCAAAGCCCCCCTGGTACACAGTTGTATATTCTTAGCTGTGGGTCCTTCTAGTTGTGCTATGTGGGATCCTGCCTCAGCATGGCTTGATGAGTGTCTGTGCCCAGGACTCGAATTGGTGAAACCTGGACCACTGCAGCGGAGCGCGTGAACTTAACCACTCGGCCACGGGGCCAGCCCTCCCAGAACTCTTATCAATAAGGTAATATTGAGGTCAGCCCCGTGGCCAAGGGGTTAAGTTCGCGCACTCTGCTTCGGTGGCCCAGGGTTTTGCCAGTTCGGATCCTGGGCGCAGGCCTAGCACCACTCATCAGGCCATGCTGAGGCGGCATCCCACATAGCAGAGCCAGAAGGACCTAAAACTAGAATATACAGCTATGTACTGGGGGGTTTTGGGGAGAAGAAGGAAAGAAAAACCCCAACAGCTTGGCAACAGATATTAGCTCAGGTGCCAATCTTTAAAAAAATAAAATAAAATAAAATAAGGTAATATCCTCAATCTTCCTTTAAAATAAAAGAAGGGTAGAGCCCAGCCCGGTGGCGCAGTGGTTGAGTTCACACGTTCCGCTTCGTCAGCCCGGGGTTCGCAGGTTTGGATCCTGGGTGCAGATATGGCACTGCTTGGCGAGCCATGCTGTGACAAGCGTCCCACATATAAAGTAGAGGAAGATGGGCAAAGGTATTAGCTCAGGGCCAGTCTTCCTCAGCAAAAAGAGGAGGATTGCTGGCAGATGTTAGCTCAGGGCTAATCTTCCTCAAAATAAATAAATAACTTTAAAAAATCCTAAAAAATAAATAAATAAAAGGGTAGAATTACCTTAGCATGTACCAACAGAAGATACAGAGAAAATTTCGAGATCAAAAAAACACCTCTCTCCATGTAACTCCACTTCAAAATGGCCAGACAGTGAGTACACGTCTAATGATACCAAAACGCTCAGTCCCTCATTTCCAACGTCACCCATCTGCTCACGGTAGAAGCTAGGCCAGGCAGATTCTAGGACTTCTATTTGTTTTTTATTTTTATTTATTTTTTTAAAGATTTAATTTTTTTCCTTTTTCTCCCCAAAGCCCCCTGGTACATAGTTGTATGTTCTTCATTGTGGGTCCTTCTAGTTGTGGCATGTGGGACGCTGCCTCAGTGTGGTTTGATGAGCAGTGCCATGTCCGCGCCCAGGATTCGAACCAACGAAACACTGGGCCACCTGCAGTGGAGCGCGCGAACTTAACCACCCGGCCACGGGGCCAGCCCCTATTTGTTTTTTAAAACTATATATCGTTTTCCTTCTTTTTCGCAGGTGTGGCAAGTAAATTTTGTTTTGGCACATATGTGTGAATGTCAAGGAAAGAGCAGGATGCTAAGAATAGAGACCTGAGTTCTAGTTTCTGCTCCACCACTCAATAGGCTGTATGAATTTAGACATGCCACTTAATCTTACCGCGCCTCAACTTTATGACCTGCAATGCATACTACATCCGTGGTTTTCAAAAAATTTTCTTGTCTAAAAGAAACCTTATTTGGAATCTTTATATATATATATAAACCAAGAGGTTGAAATTGGAGTGGATGGACCCTCAAAATGCCCCCTTGAAACCCTAAAGGACCATGGAAAGCCCTGAAAAATCACTGGACTAGATCACTGTCAGGATCCTCTCCAGCTTTACCTTTGGATTGGGGTAGAAATGGAAGACACAGAGTGACCAACAAGTTAACAAAATTTGAAATCCTTATTATTAAACCAAACTCTTCTAAATTTTAAAATCAGTTTGAAAAAATTCAGGCATCTAGTCAACATTATTTAATAATGATGGCAATAACTAATTGCCAAAGGTCACAACGCAAGGCAAGTAAAAGGCAAGGGAGGACTACACACAGGTACTGCACTTCCAAAGCCCTCATGTTTCCTATCCTAACTGCGTATTTAATATTCTTGGATGAATATAAATCACTGAACAGCTGGTATAAACTTTAATAGCACAATGAAAAAAAAGTCCCGGATCTCCGCAAAACTGAGGCCAAGAAAGAACTATGCTAAATGCTTTCATTTAATCCTCATGACGCACGGTGAAGCAGGGCCCTCGTCCTACCCCCCTGCACACACGAGGGAACTCAGGTTCGGGGAGAGGAGCGCCTCGTTCAAGGCCATACCACTAACCAGAGCAAGAGCTGCGCTTTAAGCTCAGGCCACCACCCCAGAGCTGATGATTTTAACCCTCATGTGACACCAGACTGGACCTAATAAACTGCCAGAAAAGGTCACTGTCTCTGATAGTAATTTTTTTGTTCATGTTCCAGACTAAGTTAGGACTGGAAAAAAGAAAAATTCCCAAAGAGAACTGCTAGATCAACTCAACACGATGAGCTGTGAGATGAAAATCATCAAGGGCTATAAACGTTATCATGTCAACAATGAGAACAGAGGGTTCTCACTGCTGCACGGGAGGCTTGGAGGTCCCTAAGTGACAGAGATACTGTGTAGGTGTGCTTTTTATTTCTATTAAACGGCTCTCATTTCACATCTGCCAATGGATTCCTGCCAATTCGTATCTAAAAATACATACCAGTGGGCATTAAGATAAAACAGTCTTCACCAAGCAGTGCAGCGTTGATGGCCTCTAGCTGATTAGTTCTAAAATGATGCAGGCCAAATTTTTTATGAAAAATCTTCATCATTTCTTTTGTATGAGGAAAACTAAGACTTTGGAAACGCTCATGTTTCAGATTTCCGGATGCTAAATTTTGCGCCGACTTGACTAAGAAAATGAATGTTAAGAAAAAGCAGAGCATTAATGTAACAAGTCAGTTTTAGCATTTACCCTTTGCCCTGAGAATCGCTGGCCTACGTTTCCCTGCAGCAAATTCCTTCTTTAACCATTTACTGGGGTTTCCTCCCCAACTGTCAGAGTCCCCGGAGGAGACTTCCTAATTCACATTTTCTTTGATTTTTCTGCAGCACTCCCACTATTATCCCTCCTTCCTCCTCGCTCTTGACTTGAGACGATGGTGAGATTTCCACGCGATTTAAACTCCCTTCCTTAGCTGCGCTTCGTCCACCGCCTCTGAAACTTGGGAGTCTTGCAGACACTTGGGACCGGGCTCTTGGGACATGTTTTTTTGGCATTTTCCTAGTCCCCTAATTTTAAACATCACCTCTGTGCACAGAACGTCTGGATCTCTTTCTTAAGACCTGGCCGACACCCTCCTCAGTTCCAGTCCCGCATGTATCTCCAACTGTCTGCAAGACATTTCTACCTGAAGGACTTAGCAACACTTTAAGCTCAAAAATCTTAAAACAGCCCTCCTCAGCGCTTCTCCAAATCTGTCTCTGCCTCCTGACTCCCCCGTCTCTGTTGATGGTGCCGCAGTTTTCCCAGGCACCGCGTCTGGACGCTCGGTCGCCTTGGCTTCCTCTGATTCTTCCTCCATAGTGTCTCACACCCACCCGGAGCTCTGCAGCCTCACTGTCGCAACTGTGTTCAGCTTGGAGAACAAGAGGTGCTCACGCCAGCCCTGGCAGCTACTCTAACCCCAACACTCACGGCCTCAAGGATGATTGTGAACATCAAGTGTGACACACTCTAACATGATACAAAAATAAATCCACTAATGGTTGTCTTAAAGGTCAACAGCATAACTGTAAGAACAACCTCTGTGGCATTAAGTCATCAACGGTAAAAACAGGGAGGGCTGTACTTTATAAAACTTTTACGCACATAAACTTGTTCAGTTAAAAAACACTTTGTGATAACTTTATAAGGTTGATGTAAGGTTTTAAAATTGATTTTGGCTTTTCTCTGCAGCCTTTATAGTGCCTAATTTCACTCCTCCCAAACTCCTCTCACTGGACTGTGAGCTCTAATAGGGCAGAAGTGCTCATCATGCATCTGTCCACCACCAGAACCTGGCACAGGACATGGCACATGGTGGGCACTCAATAGTATTTGCTGAATGAGTTAAAGGGATTCTAGGCCAAAAGAAATAATTTGATTCATTTAAGAAATTTCTGACTTCATCTTTCTTAAACTGCCCTCTATTTAATATTTTAAGACATAACACACGCTTCTCTACTTTATAAATTGATCAGTTCTCATCAATCCAGAATTCTAAAAATACACACCATTACATTTTTAACATATAAATTCAGCTTTGCTTTTTACCTATCCCCTAAACCATTAAAAACTTGGTCCTCGTGAGTTTTATTGTTTTAGGAACTAAAAATGTTAGTTTAAAGGCAAAGCACATTTGTGATGACTTTAGAGCTTTACTATAATAGGTTATAATTACACATTTTAGAAAACTACAGCTGCTACAGAGACAAAAGAGCAACTTGCTTTTGAAATTGTGATTTGTAATTCATATTATCAGCAGAAATCTGCATAGAAACAATGTAGTTTTTAGGCAATGATGATTTGCTATGGTTGTTCTTATACAATTCCTATTTTGGACAGTTTTGTTTTCATATGAAATAGAAGCATTCAATTTATTTTAAACTTACCAGTGCAATTCTGAATTGACTCTGAGAAGTTTTTATTTTGAGCAGTAGATGCCACTGGAAGACAGCTTGTCTTGGCTGAAGAAATTCTTTCTGATACTGATTTAACTGGCCCACCTTCCTTAACAGGTTGATAGGCAGCTGTGGAAGATTTGCTGGCTGCTAAATTATGCACTATATTTTCCCAGTCATCATCATCATCAAAGTCATCTATGTCAAAATTATCGATTTCACGGGAGGCCTGGATTTCTCTTTCTAAGTCATTTACTGAAGCAGTGTGTTTATTCTGATCTTTCACAGCAGTGCTTGTGAGAACGTTTCCTGGAAAATAGGAGCTTTCATTTCTTTTTTCTATCCTTGGTGTTTCAGCCCAGTTGCTGCTTACAAAAGACTTCTGTAAATGGGAATTGAATAATGGTCTTTCAAAGAGATTCTTCGTGGTGGCTGAGAATCCTGTCTTTCCTGGGGTAGTAGTCAGTAAACATTCTCCAGCAGAAATGGAATTTGAGGGAAGGTGTGGAAAATTGAACTCAACAGAATTCTCTGTGGGACAGGAACCAGCCTTTGGCAACGCATAAGGCGAGGAGGCAGATGCCACATCCTCCACAGGGCTACCGAGGGAATCAGGCCTGCCTCTCCACGTCGAGCCAAGAACACCGGCATCACTTGTGTTAAAATCCACTTCAGCTAGGAGTTTCCTTCTGAAGAAAGAACACAGAGAACCACATTAAAGAAGAGCAGTCTACAATGTAGGCCACCCAAGTACATCTTTAGTTTTCATCCCAAATTGTGACAAAATATATCCTCTTTTTCCCAATCTCAAAAATCTGAATATAAGTACTAAAGGAACAGTTTGGAAAAGTAAATAAATTTAAAACATAGTGACAATTATCCTGTTCAATTTCCTGGCCAGAATGCCTGGAAATTTTGCCCTGCACATTTCTGACTTGGAGTGGTAGAAATGCAATCAGATATATTCCAGAAGTAGAAAAATCAAAATACCTTATGTTGCGCTGCTGAAGCAGTTCGTTCCCACAATTCAAAGCTTTCAGTTCAGCATCAGGAATCGTATCAACCAATTTACAGATATGGTCCATCACGTGAATAAGCTGCTGCTGTAAACTTATCTGTCTAACTATAAAGTAATTACGTTAATATTTTTCTTTGAAAACAAAAAAGGTAAAAATTTGAAAGTCATGCATGTAAAATTTGAAGTAGTTTAAAAACAAGGTAAAAAACATCGAGATATTGTCCTATTATCTGCTTGTGAAATAACTTGAAATCAGATTTCCTCTATTCTATATGATGAGAGCTCATAACTATGTTAACATTTAATTTCAGGTTAATTCTTAATATTTCTCTCAGGGTAACCAAGGTCCTTGCAAGATACAAAAGTTTATCAATTTACTATCATTTTTCTTTTTTACTAATTTCAGGGGTAAATCTCACCATGCCCACACCAAGCATATCATAAGGGCTTGGAATGGTAAGAGCCCCAGTTGTTCTGGTCTGCCTGGCATCCAGGCTCCCTTTCAGTGGTGACAGCAGAGCACTTGACTTCTTTTTGGAGACCACCCCTCCCCGACTCCCTCACTGGGTATCCGCGTAAGAAGAGCACCCCTCCCCAATTCCCTCACTGGCTATCTGACGTAAGGCAGCTCAATGAGAATTAGGTCTGGGAGTTTTTTGACTGATTGGAAAAGAGGATCTCTCTTTTCAACGAGCTAGACAGTCTACTGGTGGCCATCTCTGCCACCAGACAGGAAAACACAGCTTGAAAATAAGACCAAGACAAGGGAAAGCAGAAAACAGAGACAGAAAGAAATGGGGGACTGAGAGGGAGAGATGGGATGAAGAGAGGAGAGAGAAGGCAGGTGTGAGAGAAATTCCTGATGACAACATATGGACATCTGAATCCAGCCAGCCCACTCCACACTGTTTTGTTTAAACTATATAACTAGGAAACGTCAAAGGAGGTGAGGCTTTAGATGAAGGAAAGAAAAAAAACGGACTAGGGTAGCAGTGGGAAGCAAGGAAGATGCCTACTCCAGCCCCAGGGCCTAAGGAGAAATAAACAGTTGAGGGAGGCTGCAGAGGAAAGAGTCCTCTCAGGAGACAGTCAGAAATCTGGGGAAGAAAACGTTCAGAGACAAGAATGAAGTTACTGGGAAGATGCAGACTGAGGGCAGTCAGCTGAAGGGTGCACAGAGCACGAAGGGGGGAAGACAGCACAGACCAGGGGTGCAGAGGGCAGTGCGGGGACAAGCATCCGTGTGACAAAGACTCGGGAAATGTGGACTCTTACTAGTGACTGATGTAAACAGGGATGTGCGGGATGAGATGGTAAAGTGGGACTGCTTAATGCCTATTTTACATCTGTTTTCTCTCCAAGGAGAAGGAGCATCAGATTGGAAAGAGGAGAGTAAATAGTTGTCTGAAGGAAATAAAAGCCAAGAGGGGCTCAGAGAGTGACACAGCAGTTGGAAAGGAGCTCAGGTCTCCTTGTCTAGACAGACCACACCTCAGAATACAAAGGAAATGCGCAAATAAGATCTCGCTGATCCATGAGGCACCTGGTGAACAGGACAGCTGATGGAAGAGTGAAGACAGGCAAACATTGTTCTAACTTTCAAAGAAATTCTAAAGTGATGGCCAAAAGCTACAGGCTGGTGATCTTGATGTTAATTCAGAGTAAAATTCTAGAATATGCTCTCAAATGGCTGCTTTGTGTGCTCTAAGAAGGAGAGGAAACAATTACAGAGTTAGCAAGAGTTCATAAAAATAAACCAGCCCTCTTAACATCTTTCCTTCTTTGAAAGGATTACTAGACTGTCAGATAATAACTATCATTTATTTTTTTTATTTTTATTTTTTAAAGATTTTATTTTTCCTTTTTCTCCCCAAAGTCCCCAGGTACATAGTTGTGTATTTTTAGTTGTGGGTCCTTCTAGTTGCGGTATGTGGGACGCCACCTCAGCATGGCCTGATGAGTGGTGCCACATCCGCACACAGGATTCAAACTGGCGAAACCCTGGGCTGCCGAAGTGGAGCGTGTGAACTTAACTACTTGGCCATGGGGCCAGGCCCAAATAACTACCATTTATTAAAGGCCGACAGCACCCTGAGTACTTCACCTCAAATCCTGACAACTCCCCAGCAAGGCAGATTTTACTCTCCTTGTTTTACAGAAGCAGCAACTGAGGTCTAGAGAAGCTTAACTAATCTGTCATGGTCACACAGCCAGGAGGAAGAGGAGACAGGTTTGTGTCCCAGGTCTGCACCACTTGAGAGCCAATGTCCCACCCATTGCCTCTTGCTGCCTCACACCCTGAACTTCTGGAGTCCATGTCCACGGACAAGGGAGAGAAACATGGTCTGAAGACATATCTGTAATTAGTTAAACAGGAAGTGGTGCTGAATGAATTGACGTCAGCCAGGAGGGAGGCCTCTAATGCCATTCTGCAGGACTCTGTCCTTGCCACTGTCCTAGTGGACCATTTTATCAGTGAAACTTACTGATGTAGAAACAGCATGGTGCAGCGGCTGGAGCCTCAAGTCTGCCGGGTTCAAAGCCTCGCCCTAACGCTGCCTAAGTCATGACTCTGTGTAACTACTTAACCATTCGTATCTCAGTTTCCTTATCTATAAAACTGGATAACGGAAACTACCTAAAAGGGCCACTGTGAGGATTAAATTTGTTAATATTGTAAGGCACTTAAAAGAGTGCTTAGGACATGAGACATTTCAGCAACATCCCTGACAATAAATTCAGAGACCAAAATAAACAAAAAGAAATTTGGAGAAAACAGAAACAACGCACAGAGACCACTACATGTGTGTGTGCATGCACACACACACACAATCAGTACAGCACCCATCAAACAAGAACAGAATGCACTACAAAAATATTCAGAGGATAAAAAAGAGCTCTTGGAAACTGATTTTATAAAAATGAAAAATTCCATAGAAGAGTTAAAGATACAATTGAGGAAATCTCCCAGAAAAGCAAGAGATGGAAAATAGAAAAGATAATCGATGGAGGCCCAATATCCAAATCGAAGTTCCAGGAAGAGTGAAACAAAACAAATAGAAGAAAATAAAAAGAAATAACACTAGAAAAATTTCCAGACTAGACAGACACAAAACTCTAGGCTGAAAGAGCCCCTGGGAAGTAGAAAGCAAGAGCGGGAAAGGAGGCTACTATTTTTCAAAGTCTTGTAGAGCTACTGGATTATTTATAGTTGATATTTAATAGAAAATTTTAAAATGAATTAGAAACAAATCAAACAAATCAAAAGTATCAAACTTTAAGTGAACATCAAGACCCAAACCCAGACTACACACAAGGGTGAACAGGAGGATGAAAGTCTAGAAACCAGTATCTACAGGAAGAGTTTAAAGACCTAATGAGATTTAGCTTAAAAAAAAAAAAAGGAGAACAAACTCCTAGGAGCTTTAGACTTATCTCACAAGGATTAAAGTTACAGGAAAGCAAATTCTGGCTCAATATGCGAAATAATTTTCTAAAAAACACTTGTTCTAACAAGCAGCTGTTCAAAATAGAGAATGAATTATGTTGTGAGAACATGAGTTTCTGAGTTGTTCGAGCAAATGCTGGCTGACGAATGAACAGGGATGATTCTATTTAGAGCAAAAGGAACTACAAACTTGCCATCTTACACTTTACAGCCACAGGGTAAAGATACAATCTTTGCTTTCAAAAGTAAGCAGTTAAAATATGTGATCTGTTGAAAATACTTTTGTACCGTCACAGTCTGTGCTCGTTTCTTGATGAGGCTGCTGTACAGTCATTTTCTCAGCTTTTGACAAGTCCTCTGATGTGCTAAGACCATCTTTTCTGTCAGGGGTGTCAAGGTCCTTTAACACACTACAAATTAAAAAATATAAAACCAATCATAGTCTAGACTAGACCAAATGCATAATTTTTCCTCTAATATTTTTCCAACTCTGGTCAGACGATATATAACAGAAAAGAAAACAATGTATTTGTCTCTCGTCTATTCTAAAACCTCTTTCGCTGGCCCTAAAGTCTGCTGTCTTCTGGCCCCAAGAGACCTTTTCACCTGCATCTCCGGTGATGCCCTTTCGACAACGCCACACTCCAAGCACAGGGCATCACTTACCCTCCTCACATGAGCCCCGCGTTGTCTGCCTCAGGGGTTTTGCTTCTGCTCTTCTCTTGACTGGGAAAACCCACCATTCCAAGCTCTTCTTACCCAAATCACACTTGTTCTTCTAGGCCCAGCCTAAGTGTTACTTCTCCTATTTCTTCAGCAGGTGGTTATTAACATCTCTCTCTTCTGAAACTCCAAAGCATTTTATCCAGACTTTTCTTATTATGCCAATGTGTATATATGTGTATCTGTACATATAATTAACTCATGCAGATTATAAAAAAATATTAACACATATAAACATGGTCAGTCTGACTGGATATAACAAATATCTTAAAAGTAACAAAATAAATTAGTACTAAATGAGTGTCAAAGAGAGGGTAAGGGTACTGGGGCTGGCCCCATGGCCGAGCGCTTAAGTTCGCGCGCTCGGCTTCGGCGGCCCAGGGTTTCGTCAGTTCGGATCCTGGGAGTGGACATGGCACCGCTCATCAGGCCATGCTGAGGCAGCATCCTACATGCCACAACTAGAAGGACTCACAACTAAAAACATACAACTATGCACTGGGGTGCTTTGGGGAAAAAAAGGAAAAATAAAAATCTTTTTTTTTTTTTTTAAAAAAAAGGGAGAGTACTGTGGAAACCCAAAGATAGAGAACACTTTCTGGAACCTGAGGAGGCTTCACCGAGGAGGTAGCATTTGAGGAACGATGGGTATGGGAAAAGTAACAGATTATGAAGGACAGACAAAAAGGGCAATCTATTTATTGATACCCAGGAATCAATGGTACTTTTCTAAAGCAGGATTTTGGAATGCAATCTTCTAACTAAATCAAACAGTGATGATTAACTATATTCTATACATTTTTAAAAATGATAATATATTGTAATTAAAGAAAGGGCTTTATTGTTTAGAAATGTTTTCCAGATTGTTGGTTTGTCTCATAGGTTCACTGGAGCTTAGGTTACTGTAAGGGCATAATTGGAGCTAAAACTGTAAATGTAACTTGGGGCCTGAAGACAAAGGATTTTGAGGGCCATCTAAAGAGGTTTAGGAGTAGAAGAGACACAAAAACATGTTTCTATTTTCTGCTACATATTATCTGAACATTACGCCTCTGAAAGTAATTCAGAAGTCACAAGCAGTATTTTAAAATGAAATAAAACATAGGCTGGCCCCGGGACCAAGTGGTTAAGTTCACACTCTCTGCTTTGGCGGCCCAGGGTTTTGCTGGTTTGGATCCTGGGCGCGAACCTAGCAGTTCTCATCAAGCCATGCTGAGGCAGCGTCCCACATGGCACAACTATAGGAGGACTTAGAACTACAATATACAACTATGTACTAGGGGCTTTGGGGAGAAGAAGGGGAAAAAGATTAGCAACAGATGTTAGCGCAGGTGCCAATCTTTAAAATAAATAAATAAATAAATAAAACGTAACAAAATTTAAGCATGCACTGCACACAAAGTATCACTTGTGAAAATTCTATTTCAGTTTTATTATACAAATATGTATATGAGGTTGTAATATTAAAAACAGAATCTACCTTAGGAAAAACCTTGGAAATAACCATTTTCCAATTGCTGAAGATCTAGGTAAAGTTAATTATGGTATGACAACTCAATAAATTATGTAGCCATTAAAAGGAATAAAAATAAAGACTATGTAACACTACGGAAAATGTTTTTAAAATAATGTTAAAAGAAGCATAATAAGTTATAGTTACATGTTGATTACAGTAACGCAAAAATCATACACACATGTAGGGAAGGATCAAAACTTAACAGGATAAAGAATCTATTTTGTTTGTTGGAGTTGTGAGACTACAAGTATCCTGTTAAAATGGTTACAATGTTATCTGTGCAATACACACTCTTTTTATAAACAAAGAAAAAGGCCAGGCATTCAATAAGGGAACAGGTATGGCCCAGGAAACAGTGCTACACTGGATGTTAGTCCCTTTGTTGTTAACTGCATCATCCTGGGCCTCAGGGCTTCACCTGTTCAATAAGAATGCTGATTTAGAATCTAGACTCTATATGAACTTCTGCTCAGTTTTTCACTTTCTACAGTTCTAGCTGAATTTCTATCAGAAGGGAGCAGGGGAGAGGGGAGCTCTTACAGGTTTTTAGTTTTGTCATCAAACAGTAATCACCAGTCAGCCTTCTCAACCTCTTTAAACATCCCAACCCACCTGTTAAAACATAAACCCAGATAAGCTAGGTTATGCAGGCAAACCCCTCTTCCTGCCTGTCTTCCTTAATTAAGGGGATATACTAGAGGGATCTGTTTCTCATCAAAATATTGGTTAAAAGTGTAGTATATGCACCACCACTCAATGGACTGGGGGTGAGGACAGAGGTCACACTGACTTTTAGTATTTTAAGCTACTGATAAGCTATGTGGATATCTCTTTTTCTCATAATATTACCAATTAACCACAATCTTGTCACTAATTTACTACAATTCAGTGAAGACAGACGCAATGACCAATTCTATCCTGCAGGGTTTTTTAAAAAAAGGACTTATTACTTACTAAGTCATTTCCTAAATAAGGAGTTAGTTTTGTGCCATTTCAGGTCTAGGAGTTTGGAAACATAATATTTTTAGGAATATATTCCACATGTCAAAATCAACTACAGAAAATTGTTTTGAGGTCCCACGTAATTAATCATAATGGAACTTTATAGCTTTAGAATACCACCAACTAAATAAAATGTATAAATGGGGATTTTTTGATGTTCTCATTTAAATATAAAATGAACTGTGCAGAGGCATGAAATTTATCTATATAGAAATGACACTACAGAACTAAATTATTTCAGATATTCCAGAAACAAACAATATCTATTAATTAGTTAGCTGTTTTACCTAAGGCATTTTAAAGAGGAAGAAGAGCCAGAAATCATTCCTTCTTCTGGAGAAGGTGGAACAAAATCCATGTCATAAACATCTTCATCAAACTCAACACATGGAGATTTCTCAATTGAATGTAATTCCTTTTCTTCCAAGTTTTTCTTCTTTTCACCACTATCTATGTTGATAAACATAAGTTATTTCAATAATCAACGACACAGCAAGAATAAGGTATGAGCACTTAGCACTTCAGGCAAGTCACAAACAGCAACACCACTGGGTATACAGCCCTCTCCTTTCACGTGTTAATGCTGGCTTGTTTCCTCATAAATGATTCTCGAGTCAACTGGATCGATTCCGGTGAATGCTGGATTGAGGCTGAAGATTTGCGTAAGGATTTTCAAGACTGTCTCATGAAGTTAATTATGGAACGCATACTAAG
This sequence comes from Equus quagga, assembly GCF_021613505.1. Taxonomy (NCBI): domain Eukaryota; kingdom Metazoa; phylum Chordata; class Mammalia; order Perissodactyla; family Equidae; genus Equus; species Equus quagga. Next base: position 92,870,577 of record NC_060268.1, read on the forward strand.
GATCAGCACTTTTGCTTTTCTGTTTTTTCACTCATATTTAAGTAAGGGTAAAGTGCAACAAATAAGTCTGGTAACTGTACAAATGCTGTTGTGTGTACACATAAACTCTCACTACCACAAAGGCTTCACAGCCATTTAAGTCTACCAGATTCAGTGTCTCTCTTGACTACTTGGGAAAACACAATGCCAAATTGTTGCTCTCTAGTTTACTTTTACCAAATCTTCTCTTCATAAACAGCAACACATTTGATTAGACTACAGTTTTGCTTATTAATCACTTTTCAGTCCTCTTTCACTCTACAGTAACCTTGATTCTGGTGTTTAAAAACGTTAGTCTCATATTTCCAAGTATCTGATAAGGTAGGTACTTCCACATATGGCTAATCTCAGCTATTAAGTTCTGCACATCTAATAACTATGAAAACTAAAGAGAAAATAATTAGAATGTAATTTATAATACTTTAACAGCATGATTAGATTGTATTATACATCAATATTAGGTGGCAGCAAGCCATAAAGGAATTATAATAGAAAGGCTTAGTTTCACGTCCCAATTCTACCACTAACCAGCCAGTAGACCCTTAAGAAGCCATTTTAACCTCTAGGGGCCTTATTTTCTTCACATGTAAAATCACAGAGCTATCTTTGGTGTTAATCTAAAAACTATATTAGCAGAATTGGGGCTGGCCCCGTGGCCAAGTGGTTAAGTTCGTGCTCTCTGCTGCAGGCGGTCCAGTGTTTCGTTGGTTTGAATCCTGGGCGCGGACATGGCACTGCTCATCAAACCACGCTGAGGCAGCGTCCCACATGCCACAACTAGAAGGACCCACAACGAAGAATATACAACTATGTACCGGAGGGGCTTTGGGGAGAAAAAGGAAAAAATAAAATCTTAAAAAAAAAAAATTTATATTAGCAGAATAAAATCTTTCATCAGTAGGCCCTGCCTCAAGAATGCGGCCAACAGACTGCTCAGTAAGCACTTCCATAGATCCTAAAGACAAAAGCAGTATCATATTTGTTACTGTTCCTAATGCCTAGCTTTGAATAAACTAATACAATCAACATATTGAAATGAGATAAAATAATAATTTTTACCTCTTTCCTCTCCCAAAGAATGACTTTCCTGCATATCTTCATTTATAAGCTCTTTGGAATTGGGGCCATCATCAATGCAAATCACATCACTACTTAACCATTCTGAGTCATCCTGTTTCTTAGTCAAATCTACTTGCTCGATTTCAGAGGAGGAAGGAGTCAAATCAGCCTTTACTGAATTTGCTTTAGGAAGCTGCGCTTTCAAAAAGGTTCTCTTGGACTTTTTACATTTCTGAGCAGTGCTCACTCTTACAGAGTGATTTCTGGATGGTGTAACAAATGCTTTTGAACTTCCAGAAGTATCAAAGTCATCCATATCATCCCAGTCATTGATGGTAATAAAAGAATCTGATGAAGAACTAAATTCTAATTTCTTGAAAGTAGCATCACGAGATTTCTTTACAACTGATGTCTTCTGGGTAGTACATAAAACTTCCTGAGGAAACTGCAACAAATCTGGCAGTAACGGTTTTGAACCAATTCTCTTGGTTTGCTGTCCTCCTGGAGCTTTTTTAAAGTCACTGATACTTGTCTGCTGATTTGGGGGAGGCGGTAAAGGTTCAGTGAAGGAACGGGCCTCAGTAACATTAACATCTTTATCACTCAACACCGGTGTTTTTGCTACTGACACACTAGTTACAGACACATCATTGGCTGAAGATATTTTCTTTTTAAAAGTGAAACCTCTGAAAAACAATTGAAAAATGAATTAGATGGATTAATTTTAACAAACCCACCAACTGTACAAAACTCTAAATTTCTTTTACTAACTTATATAACAACTTTTCTTCATTGTATCACAAATGAGCAAAGCATCCATCGCCTTCTTTGAATTTAAAATTTATAAGGTAACTTAAATTATACTTATTATGGGCTGATCTTTCCTATTCAGAAGCTAATTAATCAATTTTGAGAGGATCCAGGCCATTCCCACTACTTTATTTCTCAGGCGAGCAGTCTTTAATTAACAGCTACTCCAGAGGGCGGGGACAGCATAAGTAAAAAAGAGAAGAGGCTCAAATGTGGCTACGTGTTGCTACTCTGATAAAAGTTTTACGGGAAGAGTTAAACACTGTTAGCCATGCTGAAATCAGGACAAGCAAAAGAGACAAGAGTCCTCGACTCTGCTGGATTTAGTGACATGAGGGTCAACGGTGACTTCAAAGCCAAGCACCCAGAACAGTGTCCAGAACCTGGTGAGAGCACAATAAAGGATATGAATTATTATTAGATGGCATTAGGAGTTTGGAAGATAGCTTGGAGGAAAGATCAGAACTGGAGAGCTACAGATTCCTTATAAACTGTTTTTGGAAAGGATATAAAACTATATTAAAATATCAAAAATACCTATTTGCCCAAATTTACAAGAAGATTCATTATTCATTCATTCAACAAATATTTACTGAGCAAGTATTATGTGCCAGGAAGCACGGAAAGGTGCTGAACAATTTATTACCTGGTGCTGCTAAAACATGCTCTACCATTAATTTACAAAGTGGGGAAATCACTGACCCTCTCAGGTTTGTTTCCTCGTCTGTACAAGGAAAGGGTTGAAGGGAAAGAGCTCTCATCTCTAAGACACTGTTAGTGCCTGTATGACAGCAAACCAACCAAAATACTTACGAAGATTTTGGTTTTGAAAGACTTAATTTATTATTAAGTTTTCTGGCTGAATGACGCTCCAGTTGCTCCTGTAGATTATTTAGAGGAACAGCAGCCATGATCCTAAAAAGTGAAGGAAAAAAATCTCAGTGGAGTTACATACTTTGCATTAATCATAATATTTGTTGGGGGGTGGAGTACTATTCCAACTGTGCCCAGAGTAATGAGGCCTCTTTTGGGGGGTCAATAAATTGTTTTGACATTTACAATTGGTGACATTTGACATATATAATCTTTAATAACAGAAGGCTCACTTAAATAGCAAAATGACCTGGTTTTCCCCCAATGCTAAAATAAGCACAAAAGACATTAAGGAAAGGATTATTAGGAAAGGCCTTGCAGAAAAATGGGACCTGGCCTGGCCTTGAAGAATAAATGGGAGCTGGACAGAAAGTAAGGTGGGAGAAAATGATCAAAGCATACTGAAAACCCAAAGAACAAATGAACAACTAAATTCTCTACCCAAGAGGAAAACTGGGAAAAGAAGAAAGAGCACCATCAATGAGAGGAATGGTTTACCAGCAAGACATCGTGTTTCATAATATCTGGTTTCAACCTGAAAGAATACTTTTACGAAGCACATTTATACCCCTTGCGTAACAAATTGTGCTATTGCTGACCTACTGCCTGGGATAACGTACAGCTTAAGCCACGTTAAAATTACTGGGGCTGAAGGAAGACAGAATAGCCGAAATCTATGAATGGTAAAAAATCCTCATTTTAGCTGATAGTTACAACTCCCTTTCCCATTCTATCTTTACCAGAGATCTACTTTTATTTTAGGTCACCTATCTTAGGAGGAAGGGTTAACAACACTAGATGATATTCACGGAAATAGGAAGCTTTAGATAAATCATATTCCACTCACTATTAAAATAACCTGTTTAACAATTGTTTTACTTTAAATATTAGTGAAAAGAAAAACTTGGGAGAAACTGAATTACATTCAATTGAGAAATATCATTGTGTTGAGCTTGTTGAAGGTGATTAAGATACAGATTTTGTTCCGCCTTCTCCAGAAGAAGGAACGATTTCTGGCTCTTCTTACTCTTTAAAATGCTTTAGTAAAACAGTTAACTAATTAATAAACACGGAATAATTCACATGGATATGCAAATTATATCTTAATAAAGTTGTTACCAAAATATTAACATTAAAAAGTAGACAGAAGAGTATAATGAACTCCTACCACCCATCACCCAGAGTCACAATTCTCAACTCATCCAAAACTGTTTCATCTCTACACACATCCCAGGGTTCTCACTTCACCAGTCTGGAAGCTGACCTCTCAAAATGGTGATATTTTAAATGTCATTCTTTATTCATTAGCTGAAATATTTCTATCAAAAGAAATCTCCTTTGGAAGACGTTAAAAACAACACAATAATAGTAGGGGACCTCAACACCCCACTCACATCAATGGACAGATCATCCAGACAGAAAATCAACAAGGAAATAGTGGAGTTAAATGAAAAACTAAAACAATTGGACTTAATAGACATATATAGATCACTCCACCCTGAAAGAGCTGAATATACATTCTTCTCAAGTGCACATGGAACATTCTCTAGGATAGACCATATGTTGGGAAACAAGGCAAGCCTCTACAAATTTAAAAAAATTGAAATAACACAAGCATCTTCTCAGATCATAGTGCTATAAGGCTAGAAATTAATTACAAGAAAAAAGCTGAGAAAGGTACAAAGATGTGGAGACTAAACAACACACTACTGAACAAGCAATGGATCATTGAAGAAATTAAAGAACAAATAAAAAAATACTTGGAAACAAATGAAAATGATAGCATGCCATACCAACTCATATGGGATACAGCAAAAGCTGTATTAAGAGGAAAATTCATCGCAATACAGGCACATCTTAACAAACAAGAAGAATCCCAAATAAGCAACCTTAAAGCACACCTAACTGAACTAGAGAAAAAAGAACAAATGAAGCCCAAAGTCAGCAGAAGGAGAGAAATAATAAAAATCAGAGCAGAAATAAATACTATTGAAACAAAAAAGGCAGTAGAAAGGATCAATGAGACAAAGAGCTGGTTTTTTGAGAAGATAAATAAAATTGACAAACCACTAGCCAGACTTACAAAGAAAAAAAGGGAGAAAGTTCAAATAAACAAAATCAGAAATGAGCAAGGAGAAATAACAACAAACTCTGCAAAAATACAACAGATTATAAGAGAATACTACAAAAAACTATGCCAACAGAATGGATAACCTAGAGGAAATGGATAAATTCTTGGACTCCTACAATCTCCCAAAGCTCACTCAAGAAGAGGCAGACAATTTGAACAGACCAATCACAAGGAAAGAGATTGAAACAGCAATCAAAAACATCCCAAAGAATAAAACCCCAGGACCAGATGGCTTTCCTGGGGAATTCTACCAAACTTTCAGAGAGGATTTAATACCTATCCTTTTCAAGCTATTCCAAAAAATTAGGGAAGATGGAACACTTCCTAACACATTCTATGAGGCCAACATCACGCTGATCCCAAAACCTGACAAGGACACCACGAAAAAAGAGAACTACAGGCCAATATCACTGATGAACATAGATGCAAAAATTCTAAACAAAATTTTGGCAACCAGAATTCAGCAATTCATCAAAAGAATCATACATCAGGATCAGATGGGATTCATACCAGGGACACGGGGATGGTTCAACATCCGCAAATCAATCAACGTGATACACCACATCAACAAACTGAGGAATAAAAACCACATGATCATCTCAATAGATGCAGAGAAGGCATTTGACAAGATCCAACAGCCATTTATGATAAAAACTCTGAACAAAATGGGCATAGAAGGAAACTACCTCAACATAATAAAGGCCATATACGACAAACCCATAGCCAACATCATACTCAATGGGCAAAAACTGAACCCCATCCCCCTGAAAACAGGAACGAGACAAGGATGCCCTCTATCACCACTCTTATTTAACATAGTACTGGAGGTCCTGGCCAGAGCAATCAGGCAAGAAAAAGGAATAAAAGGAATCCAAATAGGGAGGGAAGAAGTGAAACTCTCGCTGTTTGCAGACGACATGATCTTATATATAGAAAACCCCAAAGAATCCATTGGAAAACTGTTAGAAGTAATCAACAACTACAGAAAAGTTGCAGGGTATAAAATCAATTTGCATAAATCAGTAGCATTTCTATACTCCAGTAATGAACCAACAGAAAAAGAACTCAAGAATACAATACCATTCACAATCGCAACAAAAAGAATAAAATACCTTGGGGTAAACTTAACTAAGGAAGTGAAGGACCTATATAATGAAAATTACAAGGCCTTTCTGAGAGAATTGGATGACGATATAAGGAGATGGAAAGACATTCCATGTACATGGATTGGAAGTATAAACATAGTTAAAATGTCCATTCTACCTAAAGCAATCTACAGATTCAACGCCATCCCAATCAGAATCCCAATGACATTCTTTACAGAATTAGAACAAAGAATCCTAAAATTCATACGGGGCAACAAAAGACCCCAAATTTCTAAAGCAATCCTGAGAAAAAAGAACAAAAAGGGAGGCATCACAATCCCTGACTTCAAAACATACTACAAAGCTACAGTAATCAAAACAGCATGGTACTGGTACAAAAACAGGTGCACAGATCAATGGAACAGAATTGAAAGCCCAGAAATAAAACCACACATCTATGGACAGCTAATCTTCGACAAAGGAGCAGAGGGCCTACAATGGAGAAAAGAAAGTCTCTTCAACAAATGGTGCTGGGAAAACTGGACAGCCACATGCAAAAGATTGAAAATCGACCATTCTTTTTCACCACACACCAAAATAAACTCAAAATGGATCAAAGACCTAAAGATTAGGCCTGAGACAATAAGTCTTTTGGAAGAGAATATAGGCAGTACACTCTTTGACATCAGTTTCAAAAGAATCTTTTCGGACACTGTAACTCCTCAGTTGAGGGAAACAATAGAAAGAATAAACAAATGGGACTTCATCAGACTAAAGAGCTTCTTCAAGGCAAGGGAAAACAGAATTGAAACAAAAAAACAGCTCACTAATTGGGAAAAAATATTTACAAGCCACTTATCCGACAAAGGGTTAATCTCCATAATATACAAAGAACTCACACTGCTTAACAACAAAAAAACAAACAACCCGATCAAAAAATGGGCAGAGGACATGAACAGACATTTCTCAAAAGAAGATATGAATATGGCCAATAGACACATGAAAAGATGTTCATCGTCGCTAATCATCAGGGAAATGCAAATCAAAACTACACTAAGATATCACCTTACCCCCGTTAGATTGGCAAAAACATCCAAAACCAAGAACGACAAATGTTGGAGAGGTTGTGGAGAAAGAGGAACCCTCATACACTGTTGGTGGGAATGCAAACTGGTACAGCCACTATGGAAAACAGTATGGAGATTTCTCAAAAAGTTAAAAATAGAAATACCCTATGACCCAGCCATCCCATTACTGGGTATCTATCCTAAGAACCTGATATCAGATATCTCAAGAGTCCGTTGCACCCCTATGTTCATCGCAGCATTATTTACAATAGCCAAGACGTGGAACCAGCCTACATGCCCAGAAACTGATGATTGGATAAAGAAGATGTGGTATATATACACAATGGAATACTACTCAGCCATAAAAAAAGACGAAATTGGCCCATTCACAACAATGTGGATGGACCTCGAGGGCATTATGTTAAGCGAAATAAGTCAGTCAGAGAAAGACGAACTCTATATGACTCCACTCATAGGTGGAAATTAGTATATTGAGAAGGAGATCTGATCGGTGGTTACCAGGGAAAAGGGGGGGTGGGGGGAGGGTATGGAGGGGGAAGTGGTGTACCCACAACATGACTAACAAAAATGTACAACTGAAATTTCACAAGCTTGTAATCCATCATAACATTAATAAAAAAAAAAAAAAAAAAAACAGCATGGTACTGGTACAAAAACAGGTGCACAGATCAATGGAACAGAATTGAAAGCCCAGAAATAAAACCACACATCTATGGACAGCTTATCTTTGACAAAGGAGCCGAGGGCATACAATGGAGAAAAGAAAGTCTTTTCAACAAATGATGCTGGGAAAACTGGAAAGCCACATGTAAAAGAATGAAAATTGACCATTCTTTTTCACCATTCACCAAAATAAACTCAAAATGGATTAAAGACCTAAAGGTGAGACCTGAAACCGTAAGGCTTCTGGAAGAAAACGTAGGCAGTACACTCTTTGACATCAGTATTAAAAGGATCTTTTCGGACACCATGCCTTCTCAGAGAAGGGAAACAATAGAAAGAATAAACAAATGGGACTTCTTCAGATTAAAGAGCTTCTTCAAGGCAAATGAAAACAGGATTGAAACAAAAAAACAACCCACTAACTGGGAAAAAATATTTGCAAGTCATATATCTGACAAAGGCTTAATATCCATAATATACAAAGAACTCTCGCAACTCAACCACAAAACATCAAACAACCCAATCAAAAAATGGGCTGGAGACATGAACAGACATTTCTCTAGAGAAGATATACTGATGGCCAATAGGCACATGAAAAGATGCTCATCATCGCTGATCATCAGGGAAATGCAAATCAAAACTACACTAAGATATCACCTTACACCCGTTAGAATGACAAAAATATCTAAACTTAATAGCAACAAATGTTGGAGAGGTTGCGGAGAAAAAGGAACCCTCATACACTGCTGGTGGGAATGCAAACTGGTGCAGCCACTATGGAAAACAGTATGGAGATTCCTCAAAAAATTAAAAATAGAACTACCATACGATCCAGCCATCCCACTACTGGGTATTTATCCAAAGAGCTTGAAGTCAGCAATCCCAAAAGTCCTGTGCACCCCAATGTTTATTGCAGCACTGTTTACAATAGCCAAGACGTGGAAGCAACCTAAGTGTCCAGCAACAGACGAATGGATAAAGAAGATGTGGTACATATATACAATGGAATACTACTCAGCTGCAAAACAGAACAAAATCATTCCATTTGCAATAACATGGATGGACCTTGAGAGAATTATGTTAAGTGAAATAAGCCAGCGAGAGAAAGATAATCTGTGTATGACTCCACTCATATGAGGAATTTAAAACTATGGACTAAGAACAGTTTAGTGGATACCGGGGAAAGGTGGGGTGGGGGGTGGGCACAAAGGGTGAAGTGGTGCACCTACAACATGACTGACAAACATTAATGTACAACTGAAATTTCACAAGATTGTAACCTATCAATAACTCAATAAAAAAAAAAAAAGAGAAATCTCCTTTGATCTACTATTTTGTTACCCAGTAGTACAGTTCACATCGGAAAGACAGGATAAACTTTAGATTCTTTTCCTTTATTTATTAGTTTGTAAAATAATGATTTCATTCTCTGACAACCTCCAGCGGTGGTCAATTTTTTTTCAGTATCATTATAAACTCATGGGTTAAACTATCACGTAAGTTTCAATCCAGTACAGTTATCATCCTGACTGATTTTCAAATGGTTTCACATTCAGCCAGTGGGAGCCTTTTCAGGTGGACTCTTCAACCCGTGTGACATAACTTTAGAAGTCTTTAAGAGCTTCCACACTATCTGGAATGAGGAGATGTCGCAGATTTATCTTGTGCATGTTTTGTCCCAGACTCAGAATCAGCCATTTCCCCAGGGAGCCCTGACGTTTTTTAATGGAGAATACTTTAAGACCACAGTCCCTACATGTCCAAAGGCACCTGCCCATTTTGTACTCAGTTTAAAAGCACTGGCCTTTAAGTGAAGTATGCTTTCTCCAAGGCTCTGTCTAACGGGGCAGTCTTTCAACAGTGTAAATGATAAGGAGTGAAGTCACTACTGACCTCTCAGAACGTCAGCCTCAACCAATTAGACTGCAGACACAGAGGCGGAGGCACACAGACCTTCAGCCTGAAGACAATAAGCAGAACAAAAAGGTCCAGGGCATCATTACTTAACCTTTTCCATATTCCTTCTAAGTTTGTTTTTCTTTTAAAGATTTTATTTATTTATTTATTTATCCTTCTCCCCAAAGCCCCCCAGTACATAGTTGTATATTTTAGTTGTGGGTCCTTCTAGTTGTGGCATGTAGGAGGCCACCACAGCATGGCTTAATGAGTGGCACTAGGTCTGAGCCCAGGGTTCGAACCAGTGAAACCCTGGGCAGCCGAAGCAGAGTGTGTGAACTTAATCACTCGGCCACAGGGCTGGCCCCTCCTTCTAAGTTTTTATTGTTCTTATTGCATCCTTCTAATTTTCCATATCTCATTTATTTTCAGATCAAAACCAGCCATAGTACTCTAACAGTTTTCCAACATTATTCCACAGCATGATTTTATTTGTATATTTAGCCCGCCAACAGTACAAATGTTTGATTAAATATTTCATAAACGTAGTGATACATTATGAATTCATAGTTAGCATGCAGTCAACCATGACCCTGGGGCACCTTTCCCTACTTTTAAGCTACACTGCTCTTTGGTTACTCCTCACGGGGTAGCATCCTCTAGCCAGAGTCATAGTCCAGAGCACGGAAGTAAGTACACAACGTTCCTATTCAATATCTTTCAGTGGGAACGCCTTTAAGAAGTTGCTACGTACTGACAAACAAAAAGGTGTCTCCTCTGTGCACACTCTGTTAAAATATCAATAAAATTGTTTGACACAAATGTTGTTCACCGCCAAGGACCAGTGACACAAAATTAAAGGAGGAAAATAAACTGAAAATAAGTAAATTGAGACCAGTGAAAAGTTTCACAATACTAAAGAACAAAGCAATGAGAGCCAACAAAACTTAAAATAAACCTCTGAATTAGACTCACCACAAGAATCATGAGTATAATTTAGAAAATGATTAAATTTCCTCTCACATACATGAAGGAAGTTATAATGCCGTTGTACTATAAATAGGCAAAAAGCTGATTCAACAGCGCAAAAAAATTTATCAGATGAAACAAAATAAACCAGAAAACCATATCCATACATAGAAAGAATAGGAAATCAGTGAAAAGAAGGAATGAGAGAATGATAACAATCCAGACCTGGAAGAGAAAAAATATACCCAGGGGCTGGCCCCGTGGCTGAGTGGTTAAGTTTGCACGCTCCGCTGCAGGCGGCCCAGTGTTTCGTTGGTTCGAATCCTGGGCGAGGACATGACACTGCTCATCAAACCACACTGAGGCAGCGTCCCACATGCCACAACTAGAAGGACCTAAAACAAAGAATATACAACTATGTACCGGGGGGCTTTGGGGAGAAAAAAGGAAAAAAGAAAAAAAAAGAAAAAAAAAGAAAAAATATATCCAGCAAATGAGACTCCTTGAAGTAGTAAAAGAAACCAATGGCAAAGAACAAATGATGAAAGGAGTCCTATCTAAACAGCCTCTTGAACGAATAAAAATAATTTAGGCCAGAAGTTGAGAGGACCTTTTGTTGTTGTTGTTGTTTTGGTGGGTTTTTCTTTTTCTTTTTTTTTTCTGAGGAAGAGTAGCCCTGAGCTAACAGCTGCTGTCAATCTTCCTCTTTTTGCTGAGGAAGACTGGCCCTGAGCTAACATCCATGCCCATCTTCCTCTACTTTATATGTGGGACGCCTACCACAGCATGGCCTGCCAAGCAGTGCCATGTCCACACCCGGGATCCGAACCGGCAAACCCCAGGCCATCGAAGCAGAACGTGCAAACTTAACCGCTGTGCCACTGGGTCGGCCCCAAGAGGGCCTTTTTTTAACAACCAGACTATGACACTAAGAGGTAGTCTTATGAAATTAAACTAAAAGGAAACATTTTTTTCTTTTCTTTTCGAGGAAGATTAGCCCTGAGCTAACTACTGCCACTCCTCCTTTTTTTGCTGAGGAAGCCTGGCCCTGAGATAACATCGTGCCCATCTTCCTCTACTTTATATGTGGGATGCCTACCACAGCATGGCATGCCAAGCAGTGCCATGTCCACACACGGGATCCGAACCGGCAAACCCCAGGCCACCGAGAAGCGGAACATGTGCACTTAACCCCTGTGCCACTGGGCCGGCCCCTAAAAGGAAACATTTTTAAAAATATTACAAGTGACTAAGCGAAAAAAAAAAATCACACTTACAGTAACAAACAAAATTACTTCTGAGGGACACAGGATCCTCAGGATAAAAGACCCAAGCAATTGTCATTCACATATGAAAAGAACAGAAATACTTTTTGTAGTTTTAAAGTCTTCGAAAATGTAACATTCAAGCCTTATCTCTAAAATTGATAAGAATTGTTTGAATAACGACACTGACTTTAAAAACTAAAAAAGTTATGGGGCTGGCCCGCTAGTGTAGTGGTTAGGTTTGTGTGCTCTGCTTCAGTGGCCCAGGGTGCGCAGGTTTTGATCCCAGGTACAGACCTACACACTGCTCATTAAGCCATGCTGGGGCGGCATCTCACATACAAAATAGGCACAGGTGTTAGCTCGGGGACAATCTTAAGCAAAAAGAGGAAGACTGGCAACAGATGTTAGCTCAGGGCCAATCTTCCTCACACACACACACACACACACACACACACACACACACACACAGTCACTGCAGAATGACTAAAAAGCCCAAACTATATCTAATCTATATGATCCAAACAACACAGCAAGAAAATGCATAAAGCTAAAACTGTTAAAAATGCAAGCAGAAATCAAAGAAACAGAAATGTAAGGGGATCAGTATCTCTTTACCACAAAAAGCAAAGAATGAGAACTGTACTAAGAACCCAAGTTTTTTGTCAATTCTGCCACAAACCATTGTGTGTGGCTTTGAGGAATTAATTTATTCTCTCTAGTGTTCTTGTTTGTAAAATTGGGTTAGAGAATCTCTACATTTCCTTCTAAAATTAGCTTTCCATGACTCCAGAACTAATAGGTATTTGGCAGAGATAAAATGAGAAGTATAGAGAATATAATTCCTTAACAAATGTTGATGAGGGGCTGGCCCTGTAGCATAGTGGTTCAGTTCATGCACTCTGTTTTGGCAGCCCAAGGTTTATGGATTCGGATTCTGGGCGCAGACCTACACACTGCTCATCAGGTCATGGTGTGGCAGCATCCCACACGGAGGAACTAGAGAGACTTACAACCAGGATTTAAATTATGTACCAGGGCTTTGGGTAGAAAAAACAAAAAAAGAGGATGATTGGCAACAGATGTTAGCTCAGGGCCAATCTTCCTCACCAAAAAAATGTTGACGAGCAATTAAAAAACTGTCATAAAGGAAAATATAATATACACAAAACAGAGATTACATAGTTTCAAACTGGAGGCACAAGTCAATAAAAACAAATTAACAAGAAAAACAGAAGCAAAATTTAGAAAGTTTAAAATATGGTCTCAATAAAACAACTGGAGCAGAGAAAAAAAATACCCAAATTATAAAATGATACATTTTAAAGAGTGACAATGAAAATACTACATGCTGAACTCTTGGTTAGCAATGGTTCTCAGCATTTTGGGTCATGGCTTCTGGTAAAAATCTGATAAAAGTAATGGACCTTCTGTCCAGAAAAATGAACACAATTGTACAATCAGTTTCAGGGGGTTCTAAGTAACAACAGGAGTCCATAACCTTTGGTAAGAATTTACTTTATTTGGATATGGCCAAAGGAAAGGAAAACAACAAACTAGTTATATATACATTAATGTCTTAGAAAAAGCATAGAATAACAATTTAAAAAAGTTTCTTTAAATGGTGAGAAAGCCAATAAAGAAAAATGAGGAGTTGATAACATCAAGAGGTAGTTTTTGGAAAGGATGATAAAGGAACAAATAGTAAAACAAAATATGAAAGGAAAAGGTAAAACATAGAGAAAAGAAATAGAATATAAGAGAAACATATGTAGAAACATTAAGTACCACAGCATGACAGTTGATTTGAAAAGCTAAATTAAATACTTTTTTGATAAAAATATAAACAGGTCAATGTTGATACAAGAAAGAAATAGGAAACCAATATGAACAGACAAAATAGAAAGAACTTCCAAACTTTTTTTTAAAGCACCAAAATTCATTCTACAAAACAAGCATGGTCCTGATCCTAAAACATCATAAGAACAAAATAAGAAACGTACGTTCATGCTCACCAAGCTCAAGTGGGCCTGCAACACTGCGCAGCAAAACTACATTTCTCTGGCCAACTCACTTCACATAATCACTTTCTCAAAACTTCTACTCCACTCTCAGCAGAGGACTTCCCTTCCACTTTCCAGAGAAAGCAGAAACCAGCACAGAAAACTCCTTCAGTTCTCTGCTGTCGAACATGCAAGCCCCTCTTTATGTGGACCCAGCCCACCCTCCTTGACAAGCTCAAGTTCCCCACCTGAAACGTTAGATTCCCTATATCCTCCATCTTCTCAAAAACCTTAGTCTATTTATTACTGATCCTTCTCTTTCTTGTATAATTAGTCCCTCCTTCTCAACTAGCTCCCCTTTAGCTTTCAAATGTGACAGCCTCTCTCTCTGAGGAAACCGCCCCCCCCAAACATGACACTACATGACTCCATTTCTCCAATGTAGATACTGTCCTCTCTCTCCCTCGCTGCAGAGCCAAACTTCTTGAAACACTTACCTTCACTCTCCCTTTCCCCTCTCCCAATCACTCTTCTCACAGAGGCTTCTGTTCCGATCACAATGCTAAAAGCCTTAATAGGATCGCTAATGATCTTCATGTTACTTAATCCAATAGCCTTTTCCAACCCTTCTCGTTCCTGATCTCCTAGTACATGACACAGCTGACTACATGCTCCTTCTGGAAACACAAGCCTTCTATCAGACCCTCTTGACACGGCTGACTCCTATTCATCCTTCATATGTCAATCAAATCATTACTTCCTTAAGGAAAACTCCACATTTAGGTAGTAGCATAAGAGTGGTTAAGAACATGGGCTCAGAACTAAAGTACATGGGTTTGTATCCTGGCTCTGTCACTTATTAGCTAAGTGCCCCTGGACACATCATTTAACCTCTCTGTACCTCAGATTCCTCATCTATATAATGCCTACCCAGCTCATATGGTTGTTACGTGTATCTAAATTAATTAATATTTGTGAAGTGCTTAGAATGGTGTCTGGCAGGTAATAAGCAATATACAAGTGCTTGATAAAGAAAAATTCCCCTATGATACACTCTTATAATAACAAATACCTCTCAATTGCCATCCTTATCATAGTTGCAATTGTACATTCACTTTTGTAATTATTTGATTGGCTATTTCTTCTACTAGAAGGTAAGCATGATGCAATTATGGGTCATTATTGGTTTCATAACCCACAGCATCTCTAAGCATCTAGCACTTAATATTTACTGAATGAAAGAATAAACAATGTTAAAGAATATAGAAAGAATGTCTCAAAAGGATTATAAGTGTGAGGGGCTGGCCCCATGGCTGAGTGGTTAAGTTCGCGCACTCCGCTGCAGGCGGCCCAGTGTTTCATTGGTTCGAATCCTGGGTGTAGACACGGCACTGCTCATCAAACCACGCTGAGGCAGCGTCCCACATGCCACAACTAGAAGGACCTACAACAAAGAATATACAACTATGTACCGGGGGGCTTTGGGGAGTAAAAGGAAAACAAAAAAAAAAAAACAAGGATCCTAAGTGTGATCAACTATGGCTTATTGCAGAAATGTAAAGCTGCCTTAACATTAAGTGAAACCACTAATACGACATATCATCTTAACAGTTTCACCAACAAAAATGAATATGATCAGATGAATAGATTTTTAAAATACATTTCTATTGGGGTAAAACATACATCCAGTAAAGTGCACTGATTTTAAGTATATGTCTCAAAATAGTTTTACTTATATACATAACTGTACAAGCAACACTCAAATCAAGGTAGAGAACATTTCTAGCACCTTGATATGCTTTCTTGTGCCCTCTCCCAGTTAACATACCCCAGACATAACTACTATGTGACTTTATCACCATGGATTAGTTTTGCCTATTCTTGAACTTCTTGATTCATATATGGAATCATATAGTATGTATTATCCATGCATTTTTGAAAAGACATCTGATAAAACTTAAACCATTTCTAATAGATATATTAAAACACAGAATCAGAAGTACTTAAAATCAAGACCCAATACAATATCTTATATGTTATAATAGGGGTGAATCATTAAAAACAGGGGCAACACCAAGATTGATCTCTTATTTTCACTCTCATATTGAACATTCTTGCCAACGCAAAAATATTTAAAAAGGGAAATACTAGAAAAGAATAGACAAGAATATTATTACAGGGGCCAGCGCTGTGGCCGAGTGGTTAAGTTCACACACTCCGCTGCAGGCGGCTCAGTGTTTTGCTGGTTCGAATCCTGGGTGCAGACATGGTACCGCTCATCAAGCTACGCTGAGGTGGCATCCCACATGCCACAACTAGAAGGACCCACAACTAAGAATATACAACTATGTACCGGGGGGTTTTGGGGAGAAAAAGGAAAAAAATAAAATCTTTAAAAAAAAAAAAAGAATATCATTACATGTAGACAATTTGATTATATACCAACATGAGCCAAAGAAAATCAGTTATAACAATAGATAACTAAAATTTCAGTAAAGTAGTTAAATAAAAGAGAACTATAAATCCACAAGAGTCAAATGCATTCTCATGTAGTAGTAATAACTAGAAAATAAAAATTTTAGGGGCCATCCCGGTGGCGCAGCAGTTAAGTGCACACGTTCTGCTTTGGCAGCCCAGGGTTCACCAATTCGGATCCTGGGTGCAGACATGGCACCATTTGGCAGGCCATGCTGTGGTAGGCGTCCCATGTATAAAGTGGAGGAAGATGGGCATGGATGTTAGCTCAGGGCCAGTCTTCCTCAGCAAAAAGAGGAGGACTGGCAGCAGTTAGCTCAGGGCTAATCTTCCTAAAACAAAAACAAAAACAAAACAAAACAAAAATTTTAAAAGGCATTCAATTAACAATAGCAATGAAAAATATTAAATGACTACCAATTAAATTAACAAAAGACATACATCTTCATGATATAAAGAAAATGACCAGGGGCTGGCGCTGTGGCTGCGTGGTTAAGTTCACGTGCTCCACTTTGGCGGCCCAGGGTTTCGCCAGTTTGGATCCTGGGTGCGGACATGGCACCACTCATCAGGCCGTGCTGAGGCGGCATCCCACATGCCACAACTAGAAGGACCCACAACTAAAAGTATACAACCATGTACTGGGGGGCTTTGGGGAGAAAAAGGAAAAATAAAATCTTTAAAAAAAAAAGGAAAGAAAATGACCAAATATTACTAGGAGAAGTAAAGATGTGAATAAATAGAGAAATATTTTATGTTCTTAAACGAAAGGTTTAAATATCATAAAGACAACAGTTGCTCATAAATTAATTTATGATTTTAACAAAATTCCAATTAAAACACCACAAGAATATTTCACAAAACTCAACAAAAATGTTTCTAAAATTCATTTGACAAAAGCATGAGACAAGAATACTAAATAACACTGGAGAGGGAGCTAGCATTAGAAATATAATCATATTAAATGTAACAACAGTTTATTTTATTTTATTTTTTTTTGAGGAAGATTAGCCATGAGCTAACTACTGCCAGTCCTCCTCTTTTTGCTGAGGAAGACTGGCCCTGAGCTAATGTCCATGCCCATCTTCCTCTACTTTATACGGGGGATGCCTACCACAGCATGACGTGCCAAGCAGTGCCATGTCCACACCTGGGATCCGAACCGGCGCACCCCGGGCCGCTGAGATGTGGAACATTCGAACTTAACTGCTGTGCCACCGGGCCAGCCCCAATGTAACAACAGTTTAAATGGCATAGTATCTATCTTTAAAAAACGAAAACCTAGTCTCCAAAATATAATTTTTAATGTGTAATCAAAGAAACATAACAAAATAGGGCAAGTAATCAATATTTAACAAATGCTACTGGGATAATCGGGAAGCAATATCCTCTGGATTAGAAGCTGGCCAACTATGACTCAGGCCAAAGCTGGCCTGAAGCCCGTTTCCATAAATCAAGTTTTATTGAGGGGCCGGCCCAGTGGCGCAGCGGTTAAGTATGTGCATACCGCTTCTGAGTGGCCTGGGGTTCGCCGGTTCGGATCCCAGGTGCGGACATGGCACTGCTTGGCAAGCCATGCTGTGGTAGGTGTCCCACATATAAAGTAGAGGAAGATAGGCATGGATGTTAGCTCAGGGCCAGTCTTCCTCAGCGAAAAGAGGAGGATTAGCAGTAGTTAGCTCAGGGCTAATCTTCCTCAAAAAATAAATAAATAAAATAAAGTTTTACTGAAACACAACCAGGCCCATTTGTTCACATACTGCCTATGGCTGCTTTGGCACCATAGTTGGGTAGCTATGACAGAGCACGGCTGGTCTGCAAAGCCTAAAATATTTACTATCTGGCCATTTACAGAAAAGACTTGTTGGCAGTTTCTCTAGACTATTGTTGGATAAAATAAGAAACTATTAAATACATCTAATCTCTGACGAGAAGTTGAAAAAATAATCAGACCAAAATCTAAACGCAAGTGGGAACCCAGAGAGTTAAGGAGAACACTGACGTTGCTTCGCCCTGAGGGCAGCTATTCAATCCTGCAATCTGAACATCAGTTTTGATAGCCTTGGAGGAAAAGGATGGACAGAATCAAAGCCAGGGCCCACTCAAGGTGGGAAGTGTTCCCCTATAAAGCCAGCGCCCCAAAGGCCTGTATCATTTGGAAAAAGGTAAACCAAAATTAAACCTGACTTCCATCCCCAGGTGTCCATAAGTAAAGGGAAGTTACCAATCACTGAGGGACTGAGTGGGAGAGGTCCTGAAATCACAAGCCCAAGAATCTTTTCAACCCAATTTTCATCACTTGCATAACCAAAAAAAAGAAATTCAAGTCATGAATTTAGATTAAAGTGATCCTAACTCCAAGGCACCTGGCAGAAGCAAATGCAAAAATGTCTCTGGAGAAATACACCCTTATCTTAGGTCTTAAATAATTCCTACAAATAATTTTTCAAGACAATGTGTATCAAACAGTCAAAAATAGCAAAGCACACAAGGAAACAAGGCACCAAGAATGAGAACTAGGTGTAACAGAATCAGTCAAACAGTATCAGGCATTAGAGAATAAAGCAATTAAACTCCTTGTGTTTAGAAAAATAAAAGACAAGCTTGGAAGTACCTGCAGTAAACAGAAAACTATAAAAATAACCTCACCAATAGAATTTCAAGGAATGAAGAATACAATAACCAAAATTAAGAATTCAACGATGGATTTACCAGTAGGTTATATACAGCCAAAGAGACAATTAGTAAACTGGAGAGAGAGTCAGAAGGAAGTGTCTGGGATCTGTCTCCAAGGGTTTCTCACACTCCTGCACAGTCCAAGCCTTCTGAGCAAAGGCCATGTCAAGCAGCAAATGGTCCTGGCAGCTGGAGACAGGGTATCCGTCTGGAGAGATCTGGAGCCAGAGCTCCCCAGAGACATCCCACAGTCATAAAAATAAAGCCCTCCTCTTGCTCTCTCTGGAGATAGTTCCCTACATTTCAGGGTAATAAACCTTAAGGCCTCTTCCCCCTCCTACCCAGGGAAGACCTGCCCGCATTCTAGGGTAATGAGTAGTCTCTGGAGGGGAGAATGTGCAGATATGCCAGGACCTCTTAAATGCTTAGAGTCTCTGAATTTTGGGGCTCTTCTCCTGTGATGCACTCAACTGTATGCACACGTACCGTCCAGCCCTCCTCAAGTCACTCTCTGGGAACTGGGATGTGGGGAACTGATGGCTGTTTTTGCTGTAAAACCATGTAGATCTCTGACCCAGGGGTCTTGTACCTTGTCAGTACATGTGTAAATGTGTGTGTATGAATAAAAAACTGTGGCAGGCTAACTTGCTAGCTTAAAAGTAGGGTGCAATCGGGGCTGGCCTGGTGACGTAGTGGTTAAGTTCACGCACTTTGCTTTGGCAGCCCAGGGCTCACAGCTTCGGATCCCAGGCATGGACCCACACACCACTCAACAGCCGTGCTGCGGCAGGAGTCCCACATACAAAACAGAGGAAGACTGGCACGGATGTTAGCTCAGGGCCAATCTTCCTCACCAAAAAACGCAGAAAAGTCTAAAAAAAAAAGTAGGGTAAATCTAAGCTCCTTCATAGTTTCTGACTTAGAGGCATAGACAGAGAAAGAAAATGGATGGGAAATATGAGAAGTTAAAAGACAGGAAAGATAGTGTAACAAAGTCTAACATAAACCTATCATCTAATTCCAGAAAGAGAGAAGAAACTGGGGCAGAATTAACATTTGAAAAGATAGTAGCTGGGACTTTTTCAGAACTAATGAAAGATACAAATCCTCAGATTCAAGAAAGCAAACAAATTCTGAGTAGAATAGATAAAAAGAAATCCATTGTGCAACATTTGGATAGAAAACTCATTTCTCTTCAGCAAAAATGGAAATAAGAAGACAGTAAAGTGATATCTTCAATGCGCTGATAAAAAAATAACCTAGAACTCTTCCCAATAAAAATATCCTTCAAAACTCATGGAGAGTAGGGCTGGCCCAGTGGCGTAGTAGTTAAGTTTGCACACTCCGTTTTAGTGGCCTGGGGTTCATAGGTTTGGATCCTGGGCACGGATCTACACACTGCTCATCAAACCATGCTGTGGCAGGAGTCCCACATACAAAATGGAGTAAGACTGGCATAGATATTAGCTCAGGGCCAATCTTTCTCACCAAAAGAAAAATCAAGGAGAGAGAATTGTATACCTTAAAAGGCTGAATTTTATGATACATAAATTACATTTCAAAAAAGCTGCTATTTTTAAAACTGGCTATAATAAAGCAAGATAATAAGTGTTGGTGAGGATGTAGAGAAATTAGAACCCTCACACACTGCTGGTGGGAATGTAAAATGGTGCAGCTGCTTTGGAAAACAGTCTGGTGGTACTTCAAAGGGATAAATTCAGAGTTACCATATGACCTAGCAATTTCACTCTTAAGCATATAGTACTCAAAAGAATTGAAAACAGGTACTGAACAAATACTTGAACATGAATTTTCATAGGGGCATTGTTCATAACAGCCAAAAAGTAGAAAGAACCCAAATGTCCATCAACTGATAAACAGATAAGTAAAATGTGTATATGCATACAATGGAATATTATTTGGTCATACAAAGGAACATAGAACTGATAAATGCTACAATGATGAATCCTTGAGACATTACGCTAAGAGAAATAAGCCAGTTACAAAGAACCACATACAGCATGATTCCATTTATATGACATGTTCAGAACAAGCAAATCTACAGAGATAGAGAGTAGACTAGTGATTGCCTTGCAGTGGGGAGGTGAGCAGATTGGGGGATGATGGCTAGGGGTGTGGAGCTTCTCTTTGGGCTGAGGAAAATATTCCAAAATTGATTGTGATGATGGCTGCACAACTTTATACATATACTGAAAGCCACTGAATTGTATACTTTACTTATTTTATTTTATTTATTTTTTAATATGAATTCAGACACTCTTTATGTTTACTTTTTTTTAACCAGTTTAAAGATTTTATTTTTCCTTCTTCTCCCCAAAGCCCCCCAGTACATAGTTGTATATTTTAGTTGTAGGTCCTTCTAGTTGTGGCATGTGGGATGCCATCTCAGTGTGGCCTGATGAGTGATGCTATGTCCGTGCCCAGGATCCAAATCAGTGAAACCCTGGGCTGCCAAAGCAGAGCACACAAACTTAACCACTCAACCACAGGGGCAGCCCCCTCAATTGTATACTTTAAATGAATGAATTTTATGGTATGTGAATTAAATCTCAATAAAGTTGTTACCAAAAAATATGTCATCATCATGGCAGTATGAAAGGATCCCTTTGTCTCTCCCCTTTAATCCCCTTCACTAAAACATCCATAACCCAGCAAAGGCTACACTGCCTAACACACCATGATACTGGAGAGATCCACACATTGGCACATAAGAAGGTGGGTGGACTGGAGCAGAGAGAGGAGACAAAATGGGGAAATAGCAGAGGCAGCGTCCAGGACCCTGGACCCCCAGCTATGGTGGCTGAGCCAGCCATTCCCAGCCCCAGAAAAACTGGTGGGCAGCAGTAGAGGCAGAGCCCAGTGATTCCAGGCTACTGGCCATGGACCAAAGCCTGGTAGCAGCTGTGGAGGTGAACACATGATTCTGACATCACAACTGCGGCGGCGCCTGTGACCACAAGATAACAGGCAACAGCAGACATGGTACCCTGCTAATCCAGCTCCCTCCCCACTCTCCCCTCCCCTTGCCATGGCAGAGGGGATTCCAACCCAGGTGATCTTTGATGCAGCAGAGGCATCAGCCACCCTGCAACCCTGGTGGCAAAGCCAGTGACTGCAGCAACACCAGCAATAGCAAGGCAACAACAACCCTCAGGGGTATAGGCAGCAACAACGAGAGCATCAGTCACATCCTGCAGAGAGGTGGTAGAGGGTGGAATGCACCAACCCTCAATATACAGTCAGAGGCAGCTCAGGTAAGGGAAACCAAAACAATAGCACTAGAGTGCCACCTACTGAGAAAACAAAGGCCTCTAATCTCCAACTGGTAGAAAGGTTTGAATCAAAACAAAGATAGATAAGTGTTTGCTACAACAAGTGCAGTAACTTGGTAAGCACCATGAAAAGTCACGGTAACACAGCATCACAAAAAGAAAATAACAATTCTCCAGAAACCAAACATGAAGTCACAAAAGATTGTTATGTAACTGATAAAGAATTCAAAACAGCTATTATGAACAAACTCCATGAGCTACAAGAAAACTCAGAAAGGCAGTTCAATGAGCTCAGGAATAAAATCAACAAACAGAAGGAATACTTTACCAAAGAGATTGAAACTCTAAAAAAAGAACCAAACAGAAATTCTGGAGCTGAAGACTCAATAAACGAGGGTGAAGAATGCGTTAGACAGCACTGGAAACAGAGCAGACCATATGGAAGAGAGAATCAGTGAGCTCAAAGATAGAAACCTAGAAATGATGCAGGTAGAAAAGCAGAGAGAAGTAAGATTTTTCTTTTCTTTTTTTTTTAAGGAAGATTAGCCCTGAGCTAACATCTGCTGCCAATCCTCCTCTTTTTACTGAGGAAGACTGGCCCTGAGCTAACATCCATGCCTATCTTCCTCTACTTTATATGTGGGATGCCTACCACAGCATGGCCTGCCAAGTGGTGCCATGTCCGCACCTGGGATCCAAACCGGCGAACCCCGGGCGCCGAAGCTGAACATGCGAACTTAACCACCATGCCAGGCCAGAATTTTTTTAAATGTAGAAATCCTATGAGAATTATCCAACTCCATTAGAAAGGGCAACAGAAGGATAATGGGTACCCCAAAGGAGAAGAGAGAGAAAAGGGAACAGAGAGCTTATTTAAAGAAATAATAGCTGAGAACTTCCCAAACCTGGGGAAGGAACTGAATATACAAGTCCATGAAGCCAACAGAACACCCAATTATCTCAATGCAAAAAGACCTTCTCCAAGACACATCATAATAAAACTGTCAAAAGTCAATGACAAAAAAAGAATACTAAAGGCAGCCATGGGGAATAACCCACAAGGACACTCCCATTACACTCTCAGCAGAAACTTTAGAGGTCAGGAGAGAGGGGAATGATATAGTCAAAATATTAAAGGATAAAAACTGCCAGTCAAGAATACTCCACCCACCAAAGTTCTCTCTCACATATGAAGGAGAAATAAAGGCTTTCTCAGACAAACAAAGCTGAAGGAGTGCATGGCCACTACCTACCTTACCAGAAATGTTGAAAGGAGCCCTCCCACCTGAAACAAAAAGGTAAAAGTATACAAAGCTTTGAGCAAGGTGACAAATAAACAGACAGAATCAGAAAGTTGCAATTCTCTATCGGAATAGGTTAATAAACAATTATAATATAAAGGTTAAAGGGAAAGGAAGCATTAAAAATAACTATAACCACTTCAGTTTGGTAACAAATTCACAACACAAAAAGGTATAATTTGTGACAACAAAAACATGGAAAGGGAAGAGAAAAAGGACAGCACCTGCAAAGGCAAATGAAGTTACGATGCCACCAGAGGAAAAAGGACTATCTCATCTATGAGATCTTTTGTACAAACCTCATGGTAACCAGAAAACAAAAATTCAGAGCAAAGCCACAAAAAGTGAAAAAAGAAGAAACTGAGAAAAACATCACAGAAAACCACTACACTGAAATGGCAGGCAGAAACACAAGGAAAAGAAACAATGGAAATATAGAGCAACCAGAAAACAAAACATAAAATGGCAGTATTAAATTCTCATATATCAAAAATCACCCTAAATGCAGATGGATTGAATTCATCAACCAATGGACACAGAGTTGCTGGATGGATTAAAAAACAAGACCCAACAATTTGCTGCCTTCAGGAAACACATCTGAGCTCCAAAGACAAACATAGGCTCAAAGCGAAGGAACAGAAGATGATACTCAAAGCAAATGGCAAACAAGAAAATGGGAGTTTCCATACCTATATCAGACAAAGCAGACTTCAAGATAAAAAAGGTAACAAGATGGGGCTGGCCCCATGGCGTAGTAAAGTTCACACACTTCACTTTGGCAGCCCAGGGTCTTGCTGATTCAGATCCTGGGCAGAGACCCAGCATTGCTCATCAGGTCATGCAGAGGTGGCATCCTACAGAGCAGAACTAGAAGGACATACAACTACAATATACAACTATGTACTGGGGGGCTTTGGGGAGGAGGAGGAGAAGAAGAAAAAGAAAAAGATGAGCAACAGATGTTAGCTCAGGGCCAATCTTAAAAAAAAAAGTAACAAGGGAAAAAGATGGACATTATATAATGACAAAGGGGACAACCCATCAAGAAGACATAACATTTATTAATATATATGCACCTAACACAGGAGCACAAAGTATATAAAGCAATTATTAACAGACCTAAAGGGAGAAACTGACAGCAACACAATGGTAGGCGACTTTAATACCCTGCTTACTTCAATGGATAGATCATCCAGACAGAAAGTCAACAAGGAAGCATTGGCCTTAAATGAAATGTTAGACTAGATGGACTTATAGAACATGCCATCCCAAAGCAGCAGACTATACATTTTTCTCAAGCGCACATGAAACATTCTCAAAGATAGACCATACATTGGGAAACAAAACACCTCTCAATAAATTTAGGAAGACTGAAATCCTATCAAGCATCTTTTTCAACCACAATGGTATGAAATTAGAAATCAACTACAAGAAGAAAGCTGGAAAAGTCACAAACATGTGGAGACTTAACAATATGCTACTGAACAACTACTGGATCAAGGAAGAAATCAAAGAATACCTAGAGGGGCCAGCCCCGTGGCTGAGTGGTTAAGTTCATCTGCTCTGTTTTGGCAGGCCAGGGTTTTGCTGGTTCAGATCCTGGGCGCAGCCATGGCACTGCTCATCAAGCCGTGCTGAGGTGGCATCCCACATGCCACAAGTAGAAGGACCCACAACTAAAAATATACAACTATGTACCGGGGAGCTTTGGGGAGAAAAAGGAAAAATAACATCTTAAAAAAAAAAAAAAACCTAGAGATGGGAAAAATGAAAATACAACATACCAAAATCTATAGTATTCAGCAAAAGTGGTACTAACATGGAAGTTTATAGCAATACAGGCCTGCCTCAACGAACAAGAAAAATCTCAAATAAACAATCTAACATTACACCCAAAGGAACTAGAAAAAGAAGAACAAAACCCCAACTCAGCAGAAGGAATGAAATAACAAAAATCAGAACAGAGGGGCCAGCCCTGTGGCCAAGTGGTTAAGTTCACACACTCTGCTCCTGCAGCCCAGGGATTCACCAGTTTGAGTCTTGGGTGCAGACATGGCACTGCTCATCAAGCCATGTTGAGGCAGCATCCCACATGCCACAACTGGAAGGACCCACAATTACAAATACACAACTATGTACTGGGGGGCTTTGTGGAGAAAAATAAAATCTTGGGAAAAAAATCAGAATGGAAATAAATGAAATAGATACTAAAAAGAAAAGCAGAAAAGATCAATGAAACTAAGACCCGGTTCTCTGAAAAAGATAAGCAAAACTGATAAAACTTTAGTTAGACTCACTAAGAAAAAAAGAGAGAAGGCTCAAATAAATAAAATCAGAAATAAAACAGGAAAATTACAATAGATACCACAGAAATACAAAGAATTTTAAGAGAATACTATGAAAATCTATACACCAACAAATTGGATAATCTAAAGAAATAGATAAATTCTTAGAATCATACAGCTTTCCAAAACTGAATCACAAAAAAACAGAATCTGAAGAAACTGATCACTGGTAAGAAGATTGAAAGAGTAATCAAAAACCTCCCCAAAACCAAAAGTCCAGGACAAGACAGCTTCTCCAGTGAATTCTACCAAACATTCAAAGAAAACTTAACACCTACCTTTCTTAAACTCCTTCAACAAACTGAAGAGGAGGGGATACTTCCTAACTCATTTTATGACACCAGCATTACTCTGATACCAAAACCAGACGAGGATAACACAAAAAAAGAATATTACAGGCCAATATTGCTCATGAACATAGACGTCAAAATCCTCAATGAAATATCAGCAACAGTATATTAAAAAGATCATACACTACTATTAAGTGTGATTTATTCCTGGGACGCAAGGATGGTTCAACATCTGCAAATCAGTCAACGTGATACATCACATTAACAAAACAAAGAATAAAACTCACACGATCATCTAAATAGATGCAGAGAAAGCATTTGAGAAGATTCAACATCCATTTATGACAAAAACTCTCAATAACATGGGTATAGAAAGAAAGTACCTCAACATAATAAAGGCCATATATGACAAACCCACAGCTAATATCATGCTCAATGGTAAAAACTGAAAGCTATCCCTCTAAGAACAGGAACAAGACAGGGATGCCCATTCTCATCACTCTTATTCAATACAGTATCAGAAGTCCTAGTCAGAGAAATTAGCCAAGAAAAAGAAAGAAAAGGGATTCAAATTGGAAAGAAAGAAGTAAAACTATCACTATTTGCAGATGATATGATTTTATATATAGAAAATGTTAACGAATCCACCAAAAATATTAGAAATAATAAACAAATACAGTAAAGTTGCAGGGTACAAAATCAACATACAAAAATCAGTTGTGTTTCTATACACTAACAGGGAACTAGCAGAAAAAGAAATTAAGAATACAATCCCATTTACAATCATAACAAAAAGAATAAAATACCTAGTAATAAATTTAACCAAGGGGGTGAAAGATCTGAAATCTATAAGACATTGTTGAAAGAAATCAAAGACACAAAGAAATGGAAAGATATTCCATGCTCATGAATTGAAAGAATTAACACAGTTAAAATGTCCATATCGCCTAAAGCAATCTACAGATTCAATGCAATCCCTACCAAAATCCCAATATTTTTCATGGAGATAGAACAAAGAGTCCTGTAATCTATATGCAACAATGGAAGACCCCGAATGGCCAGAGCAAGCCTGAGAAAAAAGAACACAGCTGGAGGATCACACTTCCTGATTTCAAAGTATACTAGCAAGCTATAGTAACCAAAACAGCATGAGACTGGCAGAAAAACAGACACACAGATCAAAGGAACAGAACTGGGGGCCCAGATATAAACTCACACACTTATGGACAACTAATTTTTGACAAAGGAGCCACGGACATACAACCAAGAACGGGAAGTCTCTTCAATAAGTTTTCCAGTTGGGAAAACTGGATAGACACATGCAAGAGAATGAAAGTAGACCACTATCTTACACCATATACAAAAATTAACTCAAATTAAAGGCTTGAATGTAAGACCTGAAATCTAAAACTCACAGGCAGTTGCTCTTTGACTTCAGTCTTAGCAATATCTTTCTAAATATACCGCTTTAAGCAGGGGAAACAAAAGCAAAAATAAACAAGCAGACTACATCAAACTAAAAAGCTTCTGTATGGCAAAGGAAACCAAAGACAATCTACTGATTGGGAGAAGATATTTGCAAATCATATATCTGATAAGGGGTTAATATCCAAAATACATAAAAAAACTCATACAACTCAACAACAACAAAAAACAATTGGATTAAAAAATGGACAGAGGATCTGAACATTTTTCCAAAGAAGATATACAGATGGCCAACAGGCACACGAAAAGATGTTCAGTGTCACTAATTATGAGGGAAATACAAATCAAAACTACACTGAGATATCATCACCTTATGTCTGTCAGAATGGCTATTAAAAAAGACAAGTAATAAGAGTTGGAGAAGATAAGGAGAAAAAGGAACCATCATACACTGCTGACGGGAATGTAAACTGATGCAGACACTATGGAAAATAGTACAGAGATTCCTCAAAAAATTAAAAATAAAACTACCATATGATCCAGCTATTCCACTTCTGGGTATTCATCCAAAGAACACAAAAACACTAATTTGAAAGATATATGCACCTCTATGTTCACTGCAGTATTATTTACAATAGCCAAGACTTGGACACAATCTAAGCGCCCATCAATGGATGAATGGATAAAGATGTGATTTATATATACAATAGAATACTATAGCCATAAAAAAGGATGAAATCTTGCCATTTGCAACAACATGGATGGACCCTGAGGGCATTATGCTAAGGAAAATAAGTCAGATGGAGAAAGACAAATACTGTATGATGTCACTCATATGTGGAAGAGAAAACAACCACAGACACATAGATAGAGAACAGATTGGTGGTTACCAGAGGAAAGGGGAGTTGGGGGAGGGCAAAAGAGGGACATTTGTATGGTGACGAATGGAAACTAGACTTTTGGTGGTAAACATGATGTAGTGTGTAAAGAAGTTGAAATATGATGATGTACACCTGAAATGTATGTAATGTTATAAACCAATGTTACCTCAATTTTAAGAACAGCATGCTAGCTCATGAAACAGGGTGTTGAAGGGACGCTTTCCCTTTGTCCTGAAACAGCTAACAGCAGGTGACACGGATTCCCACGTTCTAAAAACTATGCTGGACTATCCACATGGGACTTGTTTTAAGAGCCAGCCCAACTGTCCTGAGACCCCACCCATCACCTAATTCCAGCCAGTGTATAAAAGGGGACAGAAGTCAAGCAGAGAGATAAGCCCCCTGGGGGACTCACTGCTGTGTAAATTGTCACTGACGGAAAAGATAACGCAAGCAAAGACTGGAGCGGGAGCCAAAGGGATGTTGTATGAAGTCAGCCATGATAAGGAGGTTCCTCTGTCACCTTCCCTGATATCAATTGAATGGAGCTGGTTCTGGAGTCCTGGACCTCTCTGATCACTGAAGACATACCTTGAGATAGGGCACCAGAAGAAATCATATGCCCAGGACTAAATGTAATGAATGATGTGCAAGATCTGTATACTGTACCCCACCCACAGAGATTGAGAACACAGTTTTTAGACCAGGAACCAAGTCCCCTCAAGTCAGCATTGATGTCTGGGTACTGGGCAGGCTGGAGAGGTGTCTCTGACTACAAGGGAGGTATCAGGCACATCCTCCAGGGGCTTCGTCACAGTCCATGGTAGCAGCCCAAGAGGACAAGGGATGGCAAGAAAAGTTAGGGAAGGAATTATGCTGAGCAAGCGTACAAGGTCTGGATTGGTGCACACACGAATAGGGAAGGCAAATATTCTCCTTGGAAGAACGAACTGGGGAAATCCTGCTTGTCTGGGTGGGAGGGGCGGCTATGAAGCAACTAATGAGCACAGTGCCAGTGCTTCTGACTGCCTAGTAGGAATATCCTCCACATACGGAAGAGGTGGAATCTTGAGTGTCTGGCACGTGTGGGGCTGAACTCAACCCACCCCAAAGCTCCTCTGCGGAGCAGAAAGCACACAACATAGAATGAGCAAGCTTGAGTGTGGACACAGCATACACAGCCAGGGCCTCAAAGAGGACAAGCAAGCCCTACAAGGACATTACAATCATTTCCACCTTCAAGTTAAGGATCAAAGAAACCGAGAGGTTGAGAGACAACCAGAGCCCCACCACCAGCAGAGCTCAGAGCTGGGATTCGAGGCCTGTAGTCAATCCAGTGATTTCTCCCTCAGCAGCTCCAGAGAGAAAAGGGACTTCCAGAGTCAGAGTTGGGCTCTGAATGTTCCCGCTGGCAGTGCAGGAAATGCTGAGTCTGGCTGAAATGCTCCTCGCAGCCCACAGCAGGACGCTCTTCTGCACAGACTGTCCTTGCCCGGGAAAACGTCCTATGCACAAGGGCCTCACTGTCACCCCTAACATCTAAACAGTGTGAGGAGCTGGCAGGACTTAAATGATCTCCGGCCTGTACCCCACCCTCACAGGAATGGGGCCCCCGCAGAGAAGCAGCAGACAGCACAGTGCGGAGCCCTGCATTCCCAAGAACAGCAAGGAAAGCCCAGCTTCTGGAGGCTCCTCTCCAGGAAGCAAGAGGAACAGGCACCACAGCCACAGGTTCTGTATGCGTGCAACATCACGAGGGAGGGGAGGACACAGGAGCCCAGGCAGGAGGCTTCCTGGTGACTCCTGAAAGGTCACCTCGACAAGACCCCAGGCTCTAGGCCAGGCAGAATCTGAACTCAGAGTCAGAGAACCAAGCCTGAGTCCTGGGCAAATGACACTCACAGCCCCTGTTACCCCTGCACAGACCCGGCTCTAAGGGAGTGAGGTCTAATAAACAATCTATCTGGTCTTTGTCCCTGGTTCCAGGCACAGAGCTTCAAAAACCCTTGGAATGTCCTGGATGATAGGAGTTGTCTTTGTTTTATTAATGAAGTGATTGCTGGTGCGTTCCCAGACAGCTTCAGGTCGGGAGCTAGTCACCAGAAAGACCAAGCACATAAACAGGGGTTGGGACTTTGGACCAGCTGGACCTCTGCAGAGGTGAATGGGGCTGGGGACTGAAACCAATCAAGTGGCCAAATCACTTATATCTACATAATGAAAGGCCAATCAAAACCCTGGACAACAAGGCTCAGCAGGGCTTCCTGGTTGATGAATGCATTGATGTTCTGGGAGGGCGATATGCCTGACTCCATGGGGAGAGGCATGGAAGCTGTGCACTCCCTCCCAGACCTCGTCTTACGTGTATCCTTTTTAATAAAATTGTAAGTAGTAAAAAGAAAAAATCAAGGTGAAATAAAGATATTTTCAGATAATCAAAAACCAACTGTTTGCACCAACAGACCCTCATTAAGAGAAATTCTAAAAGGTGCACTTTAAGGCAGTAGAAAAATGAGCCTGGATAGAAGTTCTCAGATAATATATGGACTGAAACACAAAGAAAGTGGCAAATATGTAGTTAAATCTATGCAAACCTTGACTGTGTTAAACAACAATAATAATGTCTTGTGGAGTTAAAAAAATAGTTGCAATACCCAACACTAAGGACACACAAGTGAGGAGGGAGGTAAGAGTGAATGTGCTCCAAGGCCTCTGCATTGCCTGCAAGGAGTGTAAGGTGTTGATTAGCTTTAGACATTGAGAGGATGAAAATGAAGTAATAATAATAGAAAGAAATCTCACCTAGAAGAGAGCTATACAAAAGGAGAGAAAAGAAAAAATATAATACAAAGTACAAAATACAGCAGTAAATATATATTAATAATACTCGACTGCATATTTGAAAGTTGCTAAGAGAGTAGATCTTAAAAGTTCTCATCACAAGAAAGAGAATTTTGTAACTATGTATGGTGACAAATGTAGACATTGTGGCGATCATGTCACAATATATACAAATACTGAATCATTATTTTGTACACCTGAAACAAATATAATGTTATATGCCAATTATACCTCAGAAAAGGGTAGATTTAAATCCAAATATTTATTAGTTATAATAAATATAAATTGACTAATTGCCTTGGTTAAAAAGATTATCAATCTGAATTTTTTTTTTTCAGATTTTATTTTTTCCTTTTTCGCCCCAAAGCCCCCCAGTACACAGTTGTATGTTTTTAGTTGTGGGTCCTTCTGGTTGTGGCATGTGGGATGCCGCCTCAGCACAACTTGATGAGTGGTGCCATGTCCGCACCCAGGATCCGAACCAGCAAAACCCTGTGACACCAAAAGCGGAGTGTGCGAACTTAACCACTCAGCCATGGGGCCGGCCCCTATCAATCTGAATTAAAAAAATGATTTCTAACTACATACTCTATTTGCTGTTTATTAGAGACACACCTAAAACATTAGGTGTACAGAAAGTTGAAAGTAAGAAAATGGAAAAATTCACCAAAAGAAAGCTGAGAAAGCTATATTAGTATTAAAAAAAATAGATTTTAAGACAGAAAGCCTTACCAGAGATAAAGAAGAATTCAATTCACCAGGACAGTATAACAACTTTAAATTTGTATGGCCCATAAAATAACTGCAAAATACATGAAGCAAAATTGACAGAGTTACAAGAATCAGAAGAAAACTATAATTACAGAAGACACAAATTAGCTTTCTCAGTAATTGATAGAACAAGTAAATAAAAAATCA
Source organism: Equus quagga (assembly GCF_021613505.1). Taxonomy (NCBI): domain Eukaryota; kingdom Metazoa; phylum Chordata; class Mammalia; order Perissodactyla; family Equidae; genus Equus; species Equus quagga. The sequence goes on from NC_060268.1 coordinate 92,902,903, forward strand.
GTAACAACCCAGAAGATCTGAATAACACAAACTTGATGAAAGAAAATGCACACATTCTTTTCATGAACAGACATCTACAAAAGCTGGCGATAAAGCAAGTCTCAACAAATGGCAAAGGAGTGAAATCACAATGACATGTTCTCCAACCAAATGTAATTGTGCCAGAAATCAATGATAAAAAGATAACTAAGAAAAAAATAACTGTTTTAGTATTCATTGATGATTCATGCCTGAAGAAACAATAGTAGGCTGGTAAATAGTATCACTGTATAATGATGGTTTTTCTAACCCCATCAGCCTTTAGCAGCTGGCATCAGCATTCAGTCGCTGGCATTCTAAAGAACTTTCTCTTCTCTCCTTTTTCTTCGTAAGGATTCCTAATTTATTCAGTGGGTTGTAATCCATTACTGTCACTATTTATTTTGATGCTCAAATTGTTTCATATTTGGCCCGTGAGAGTGCAGCTCCTTCACGCTGGCTCCTGTGTCCTTTCATATTTTTAATTGTGCTAAAATGCACACAAGATAAAATTTAACATCTTAATCATTTTTAAGCACATAGTTTAGTGGTGTGAAGTATATTCACGTTCTTGTGCAAACAATCTCCAGAACTTTGTCATCTTGCAAAACGGAAACTATACCTGTTAAACACTTCCCTCTCCGCCTGCCCCTGGCCATCACCATTCTACTTTCTGTTCCTATGAACTGACTACGTTAGCAGAATCATACAGTGTTTGTCTTTTTGTGACTGGCTTATTGCACTTAGCACAATGTCCTCAAGCTTTATCCATGTTGTAGCATGTGTCAGAATTTCCCTCCTTTTTAAGGCCAAGCAACACTCCGTTGTATGTATAGGCACACCTAGGAGACACTGCGGGTTTGGTTCCAGACAACGGCAATAAGGTGAATATTGCAATAAAGCGAGTCACACTAATTTTTGGGTTTCCCAGTGCATATAAAGTTATGTCTACATCATACCATAGTCTATTATAAAGTGTGCAAGAGCATTATGTCTAAAAAAACAATGTACAAGCCTTAATTAAAAAATACTTTACTGCTAAAAAATGCTAACCATCATGTGAGCCTTTGGCAAATTTAACCCTTTTGCTGGCGGAAGGTCTTGTGAAAAAACGCACTATCTCCAAGGTACAATAAAACGACGTATGCCTGTATACACCACACACTAGTATTCATTCAAACACACACTGTTTATTCACTCTTCTATCGACGGACATTTGGGTTGCTTCCACCTTTTGGCTATCCTGAATAACACTGCTATGAACATGGGTATACAAATATCTCTTTGAAATCCTGCTTTCAATTCTTTTGGGTATACACCCAGAAATGGGATTCCTAGATCATATGGTAAGTCTATTTTTAATTTTTTGAGGAAATGCCATACTGTTTTCCACAGTAGCTGCACCATCCTACATTCCCACCAACAATGCCCAAGTGTTCCCATTTCTCCATATCCTCATTTCTTCACATCCTCACCAACACTTACTTCCTGATTTTCGATAGCAGTCATCTTAATGAGTGGTAGGTGATAGCTCATTGTTTTTGATTTGCATTTCTGTAATGATTAGTGATTATGAGCATCTTTTCATGTGCCTCTTGGCCATTTGTGTATCTCCTTTGAAGAAATGTCTATTCAAATCCTTCGGCCACTTTTTAATTGGGTTGTTATGTGTTTCAAAGAACTGTAGGAGTTCTTTATATATTCTGGACTGGGGGAAAGGGAGCAAGAGGAAGGCATTACAAAGAGGCATAAGGAACCTTGGGGAGAGAGGGACACGCTCATTAACCTGACTGTGGTGGCGAGATCTCACAAATATCAACACTGATCAAACTGTCCACCTGAAATACATGCAGCTTATTGGAGATCAATACAGCTACTTTATTTATTTATTTTTTTTAAAGATTTTATTTTTTTCCTTTTTCTCCCCAAAGCCCCCCAGTACATAGTTGTATATTCTTTGTTGTGGGTCCTTCTAGTTGTGGCATGTGGGACGCTGCCTCAGCGTGGTTTGATGAGCAGTGCCATGTCGGCGCCCAGGATTCGAACCAACGAAACACTGGGCCGCCTGCAGGGGAGCGCGCGAACTTAACCACTCGGCCACTGGGCCCGCCCCTACAGCTACTTTAAAAACAAAACCCAAAGAGCGTCCAGAGGACTGAAAGGTATTTTGGAATTTTATTTCACTTTAGCCCTTCAACAACTAGAGACAGATGACTAAACCAACAATTATAATAATACAAAGTAACTACTAAAAACAGAAATTTGCGGGGTTGGGCCAGCGGCGCAGTGGTTAAGTGCGCATGTTCCACTTCGGCGGCCCAGGGTTTGCCGGTTCGGATCCCGGGTGCAGACATGGCACTGCTTGTCAAGCCATACTGTGGCAGGCGTCCCATGTATAAAGTAGAGGAAGATGGGCACGGATGTTAGCTCAGAGCCAGTCTTCCTCAGCAAAAAGAGGAGGATTGGCAGCAGTTAGCTCAAGTCTAATCTTCCTCAAAAAAAAAAGAAAAAAGCCAAAGTAGAAGATATTTGCAATATATCTGACAAATAACTAGTACGTGGAACATAAAAATCACCCCTACAAAATAGTAAGATAAAGACAGACAAGTCCCTAGAAAAAACAGAAAAGTTGAACAGGCAATTTATTTTTATTTATTTATTTATTTTTAAAGATTGGCACCTGAGCTAACATCTGCTGCCAATCTTTTTTATTTTTTTTCTTCTTCTCCCCAAAGCCCTCCAGTACATAGTTGAATACTCTAGTTGTGGGTCCTTCTTGTTGTGCTATGTGGGATGCCACCTCTGCATGGGCTGACAAATAGTGCTAGGTCTGTGCCCAGGATCCAAATTGGCAAAACCCAGGGCTGCCAAAGCAGAGTGCACAAACTTAACCACTTGGCCATGGGGCTGGCCCCTAACAGGCACTTTAAAAAGGAAGAAATAGTCCTTAAACACAAAGTGCTCAACTTCACTAATAATCCAGGGAATCAAAACCACAAGAAAATATTACTATACACACACCTACTAGATAGGTAAAAATTAAAAACACCACATCAAATATCAGCAAGGATATAGAGCAATGGAAAGTCTAACAAACTGGTGGGCGTGCAACCACTTTTGCGAACAATTTGGCATTATATACGAAAGTAAAACATACACACGCCCTTTGACCCAACAGTTCTACTCTTAGTTATATACAAACTTGGGAACATGTGCTCCAGGACAGATGTTCAAGAACATTCACAGCAACATTAACAGCTCAAAACTGAAAGCAGAGCCAGCCCTGATGGCCTAGTGGTTCCGCTTCAGTGGCCTGGGTTCACTTCCTGGGCGTGGAACCACACCACTCATCTGTCGGTAGCCATGCTGTGGCAGCAGCTCACATAGAAGAATCAGAAGAACTTACAGCTATACATAACTATTTGGGGGGATGGGGGGAGGAAGAAAAAGGAGTCAGATTGGCAACAGATGTTAGCTTAGGACAAATCTCCTCCCGCAAAAAAAAATAAAACTGAAACCAACCCAAATGCCATCAAAAGTAGGATGGATAAACTGGGGCACAATCATAATATTCTATGACAATAAAGTAAATTTTTATTAAAAATTATTTAAAAATTTTTTAAAACCTGTATCTATAATATAGAAGAATCTCACAAACATAATGTTGAACCAAACAAGTAAGATAAAGTAGATTATATAAACTATCATCCCATTTATAGAGTTCAAAACCAGGCAAAACTGAACTACTCTATTTGTGGATGCAGACCTGGGGCAAATATGAAGACAAGAAAATCATCACCTCAAAAATCAGGAGAACAGTCATCTCTAGGGTGGGGAGGAGGTTACAAGGAGGGAAGCGCACTTCTGGGTACTAGTAATATCCTATTTCTTGATCTGGATGACAGTATGTGTAATTGCAATTTTACAAATTGTTCTTTACATTTATACAATTTTAATGTATCTTACACTTTATAATTATTCTTTAAGTTATATATATACTATGTACTTTTAAAAATATATCTTCTTTCTCACAAAAAAATTTTTTAAAAGAAAAATTAGCAACAAATAACAGAGGATCAATATTAAAAACACATAAAGAACATCCAAGTTCCCAAAAACAAATGATCAGGGAATATAAACACACTGTTCAGCAGATTTTACACACACTAAATAATCTTATGGAAAAATGTCCAACTTTTCTAATAAGAGCATAGAGCAACATTTCATACTTATTAAACAAAGAAGGACAGTGGAATACTGTGATAATTTACAAGATAGATGACAACCATGAAGACTGACTAGCTACCTGGAATAATTTAATATTGAATTCAATATTGAAAACACTAAATTATGAGTACATTGTGGTTACAGATTATGTACGAAATCTGTATAGCTAAAATTTGGAAAGGACTCGAAAAATGAAAATAGGTGAAGTGACTGAAAGATAGGATTATGACTACAATATTTTTCTTGACATTGAGAATATATTTCATTAAGATATAGGAACTTATGGGGCTGGGCCCGTGGCCAAGTGGTTAAGTTCCCACACTCTGCTTCTGCGGCCCAGGGTTTCGCCAGTTCCAATCCTGGGCATAGACCTGGCACCACTCGTCAGGCCATGCTGAGGTGGTGTCCCACATGCCACAACTAGAAGGATGCACAACTAGAATATACAACTATGTACTGGGAGGCTTTGAGGAGAAGAAAAAAATGGCAACAGATGTTAGCTCAGGGCCAATCTTTAAAAAATAAAAAAAAGATATAGGAATTTTTAAGCAAAGGAAATGAAACAGTTCCTTCCCATTCTAGAGAACAAAGTGGGTATCTCTAAGAACTTTCACTGGCTGACTTCAACTTGTATTTTTCACTCTGTGCTGGGCATCAGGTGAAGTACAGAGATGAGCAAGACATAATTACTCCCCTCAATGACCTTCCGGGTTGAGAGGAAACAGACGTATCAACAAACTTAGAACGCAATGGGATAAGTCCTACAAGTAAGTCTTTTCTTAAAAAGTCTTATGGGGGCCGGCCCGGTGGCTGAGTGCTGAAGTTCGCATGCTTCGCTTCCAGGGGCCCAGGGTTTCGCTAGTTCAGATCCTGGGCGCGGACATGGCACCACTTGTCAGGCCACGTTGAGGCGGCGTCCCACATGCCACAACTAGAAGGACCCACAACTAAAAATACACAACTATGTGCTGGGGGGATTTGGGGAGAAAAAAGCAGGGAAAAAAAAAAAAGTCTTATGCCTTCCCATATGAAGGAAAAATTCAAGAAAATTATGGAGAAACTTTCCAAAGAACAATGAATTGGATCTTGAAGGACAGTGGAACATTCCAGAAAGAGTGGAGGTTGTGAGGGGTAGTCTATGCACTATTTGTGCAAAGACAGGTAGAATAGTAGGTAGGTAGACAAGGAAACAGTTCAAAGGCCTCAGATCATACTCCAGGCCATGGAGACCCACAGGGCTTTCAGCCTTTAGTTCCCAGGATTATTTCTGCAATTACCTTGGACCTCTTAGTTCTATCCTTTCTTCCCTTAAAATAAATACATATAAACATATATAAAAAATATATATATCAAAATAGTTAATATTAATATTACACTTAATATATAAACATTTATATTTGTTACATATATTTAATTTTAAATATTTCAAACATACAGAAAATAGAATGATACCCACGTACTCACCAACCAGATTTAAAATGTTAAATTCTGTCCTATTTCTCTCTCTTTAAAAGGCACAAAACACTTCAAATATATTTGAAATTCCACTCACTCCCCTTACCTCCTTCCCCCCCCCCCCCCCCCCCCCCCACCTTGGGTAATACTCACTATCCTAGAGTGGATGTATATGTTTTCCCTGCAGACTGTTCTTTTACTACACATCTCACACTGTGGTATTCACCCAACGTTTAAACTCTGGGTCTCCTCAACAGTAAATTGAAGCCAATAGCTACCTCTCCCGATTCCCAGAAGGATTAGAATGTTTATAAGGTGCTACCACGGTGAGTGGCATTGAAAAGAACTCATGACCCAGAAATTTTGTAGACTACATGCCACTTTCTGACAGCGGCCCGGCTAACAAAATGCTGGTGCACTTCAATTCTATTTATTATCCCCATCCAGAATACCTCTGCCTCTCTCCAACTTCGGATCTCTCAACCAGTCTCTCCCATTACTGCTCCTTAATCCTGACATGGGCACAGGAATGCTATCTACCTACACTGGTGGCACCAGGACCTGCCAGGCAGCTGCGCCATCTCGGGCCATCAGGCATGCAAGGTTCTGAGCAACTCAAGGGCAGGTGAGGGGTATGGGAGAAAGCCTGGAGCTGTGGACGGTGCTTTGGAGTCAGGCAGCTCTTAGTTCAAATCCTACCGCTAGCACTCAATCGCTAAATGCCCTCTCAGCACAGAGATAACTTCCCTGTGCTTCAGGTCTCCTTGTCAAGAACGAGGACAATTTTACCTACTTCTCTGTATAATGATGGGAACAGAACTCGCCCTATGTACCAAGTACTCTTTGAAGCGTTTACTGCGTATATTAAGTCGTTCAATCCTAACAAAAACTCCGGAATGTACCAGAGATCACTTCCTCCACAGGACAGAACGGAACCGAGGCACTCAGTCTACGCAACGGGTGGATGGTCACAGGGCTAGTACATGGACGAGACTGCCGGCCAGGCCATCCGATGCAGTGTGTCCTCCATCACTCCCCTCTGCTGGGGTCCTGTGTAACCTACGACTGTAAGATGACGGGTGCCGAGCACGTGGCACACAGCACACACTCAAACGAGACAGCGGCCCGACTGTCACCGCGGAAGGCCATGGAAAAAGGACAGAGTCGTGGTTTACCCTCAGGGGGAAATGGAGGTGGGGCCCGAGGTCCGGGCTGGGATCACGCAGGGACCACTGTGCCCGGCGCCGTGGTGGGCAGGGGACACATGAACGAGAACATCACGGGGGTCACGCTGGCTCTTCCCCGACGCCCCGGGCGACCCCGGCGAAGCTCGCCGGCCCCCGCCGGCCTCTGCGTCTCCATCAGAGCACATCTGTGCGGCTAGACTCCCCTCCCAGGCTGCCCGCCCAAGCAAGACTCAGCGGGCCTAGGCGACCCGGGGCGCGCAACGAGGCCGGTAAGCCTCCCCTCCCCGGGCGGCCGGGAACGGGGCAGGGCCAGCGCCGGCCGCCCGTAAGGCCGCGCGCCGCACTCACCTCGCCCGCAGGCCCGCAGCTGGCGGCACCAACGACCACAGCCCCGCGCAGCCGCCGCCGCCGCAGCCCGCGCCGCGCGCCGCTGCCTTCGCGCCAGGAGCCGGCGGACTCCGATTGGCTGCGGCCTGAGTCGCCCCGTCGCCCCTGTCTCCGCCCCGTGGGCTGCTGGGACGGGGCACCCGGCGGGCGCTGGGTGGGGCACGTGCTCCCAGAGCCCAATCAGAGCCCAGAATTCAGGTCAGGTGACTACCGGTAACCGCCTGACTTCCGGCGCGGCGTGGGGAGCTCTGTGTTTCGGGGGTGTGTCTTGGTGCCGGCGAAGGATTTGAGTAGAACGGGCTCCTGGAATCTCGATGGCGGTGGGATTGAGATCCGCGGAGGGTGAGGACCCTGAGACTGGCCGGCTTCCGCAGGCCAGGCCGCGGCACCGGCTCCTCGTGAGGCTTCGCGTGGTCCCCTCCGCTCCGTAGTCACGCTGGCCTCTGCCACCCGCGCTCCTGTGAGATGTCCTGGACGGGGCGGGGGTCGCAAACTCAGACGCCCCGGGGCGCGGGCGGTACCCGAGTGAGAAGCCGGGCGGCGGGTCCAGCCGAGTGCCTCCACGCGGGACTGTGGGCTCTGGGGTGCCGCATCTCTTTTTTTCTTTCCTTCATTTGTTTCTAAGAAAAGCGGAAAATCTGTTTCTCCTTTCTGTTTGTAATCTGCCGATTTTTAAGTGTGACAAAAATAAAACGCTGCAGCCAAACAAAACATATTGTTAAAGTACTCTTTAGGAAAAAGCAAAAGCAGAGTAAATTAAGCAGATTTTTTTAAGATTGGCACCTGAACTAACGTCTGTTGCCGATCTTTTCCTTTTTTAATTCTTTTTTTCCTTCTCCCCAAAGCCCCCCACCCCCCACATAGTTGTATTTTCTAGTTGTGGGTCCTTCTAGTTGTGGCATGTGGGACACCGCCTCAGCATGGCCAGATGAGTGGTGCCATGTCCTGGCCCAGGATCCAACTGCGAAACCCTGGGCCCCCGAGCCCACGAACTTAGCCCCTCTGCCTCGGGGCTGGCCCATGAGCAGATTTTTAATAGCAAAATGGCTAATAGGGAGCAGGATAGCAACAAAGTATGGGAAATCTTCCCAAAAAATGAAGCTGCCAATGTTTAAGACTGAAAGGGTACTATCCAGAATAAGTAGGAACCTCTCAGAACTCAGTGTAAAGGACACTCAGCTGAAAGTGCCTGACCACACCCCGCCTGACTGAATCTCCTTTTGCTTTTTCCTTCATTGTCCGTCAACTTCGGGGTCTTCCCTAGTGCCAGGCATTGTGCTGGGCCCTAGAGAACTGCCTCGTGGAGCCCACAGTCTGTTATTAGAAGGATGTCTGTGGAGGAGGCTGACACTTGTATGCTGATGTGACAACACAGGAAGTAAGAGTGCTGAGCAGTGTTATGGGAGCACCTTGATGTGGGCTCGGTGAGTCAAGGAGTCAAAGATTTCTTGGACTCTGGAGGACTGGCAGTAGTGCTCTTTTATTCAGAGAATAGCATGGAGTAGCATGGGGACAGGACCCATGGGCAGTAAGAGCTGCAGGCATGGGGACAGGACCCATGGGCAGTGAAGAGCTGCAGCATGGGGACAGGACCCACGGGCAGTGAAGAGCTGCAGGCGTGGGGACAGGACCCACGGGCAGTGAAGAGCTGCAGGCGTGGGGACAGGACCCATGGGCAGTGAAGAGCTGCAGGCGTGGGGACAGGATCCATGGACAGTAAGAGCTGCAATGTGTTAAGGGTTAGAGCTAAACTTATAAGGCATAGGTATGTGAGTTATTTCTTTACAAAACAAAGATCATGAAAAAAGTCGTTAAAATGGTATCAGTGCAGGTGGGGTCTGGTTATTGGGTGGTCCTATAACTTTGGATCGGAATCAGACCGGATTAAGTCAGGACGCCCTACCCTTCCCGGAGGATGATATAGATCAGTATGTAGGCAGGACCCTTGGGCTTCTCTCCCTGGGGCAGCCTGGATCCTCATCAACCTGGGAGGGACGCATACTCAGGGAGGCAGGATTAGATAATGTTACTGCCTAAGAGTGGGGTTCTCTGCCCGATGTGCATAAACAAGCCAATTAATTGTGGCATCAGCCTTTGCGGGAAAATCAGCTCTTATTCTTCGAGATCCATCTGCAGGGAGACAGGGCGTGTGTCCTCACATCTGTCTCCCCAGTTCAGGATTTGGGGCGAGATTTAAGAGGTTGGGAGAACAGACTGGCACGTGGAAACACTGGCTTTGATTGGTGGGCTTCAAGTATTTCTGGTGAGGTTTTAAACATGACAGGGTTCTGAATGTTTGCGATGGAGTTCTAAACATTTTTGAGGAGATGGGGAAGGAATTTTAACGCCAGACCTTCCTGAATGAGGGATTCCTCGCTTTGGATGAGAGCCAGACTTTCAGGTTCCAGTCACATCCCTGTCCTTGGGTTCCGGAAGATGGAGGATCTTTAGTTCCAAGCTCATTTCAGGTCAAGATTTCTTCTTTTACGCATGCTCTGGCTTCATGACTTTGCAGTTTTTCTGAAAGACTATCTTTAGTCGCTTTGTTGATAAGAGATGGAGTCTGTTCGAGCTGGCTCTAAATGGGCCTGTGGTTACAGTAGATGTCCTTACACCTGAGAGATGAAGAAGACGTATGATTTGGAGGCAAAGGCCAGGAAAATGGAAGGACTACGGTAAAGTAGCTTTGAGGAAATGTCAGGAAAATGGGGAATAGAGATGACACATGAGAGGAAATAGGGACCAGACCTCCGTATGGACTTCACCCTGAAGGCAAATGGCACTTGTTGGAAGGATTTGGGGGCAAGTGGGACAGGGAGAGGCTTGTGCACTAACTTTAAGTAAAATCAATGAGTTCACATATATGTTTATACCTATGTATCTCCACCACCCAGATCAAGATATATACCGTTTCCAGCACCCCATCAGATTCCCTTGTGGGGCTTCCCAGTCTGTTGGTGCCCCCAGCAGGAAATTGGTATCATACAGTAATACTCTTTTGTGTCTACCTTTATTTGCTCAGCATAATATCTGTGAGCTTCATCCATATTGTGTGTACCAGTAGTTCATTCTCTTTTATTACTGTATAATGTAGAGAAAAATCATGAAAACTTTGAAATGGTTCAAAAAGCATTTCTGAGTCTACAGTGTAAATGAGGTGTTGTCTAGCATACCCTTCTGGGATATCTGATTCTATGAGGGCTCTCCACCTTTCATCATCTTTGAGATAAAGAACTCTGTAAGTTTTTTAAAAATTGGTTCTTGTCAGGGGCCAGCGTGGTGGTGCAGCAGTTAAGTTCGTACATTCTGCTTTGGCAGCCTGGGGTTTGCAGGTTCGGATCCTGGGTGCAGACCTATGCACTGCTTGACAAGCCATGCTGTGGCAGGCATCCCACATATAAAGTAGAGGAAGATGGGCATGGATGTTGGCTCAGGGCCAATCTTCCTCAGCAAAGAGAGGAGGATTGGCAGCAAATGTTAGCTCAGGGATAATCTTCCTCAAAAAAAAAAATTGAATGCTTGTCTACAGAAATGCAAATTGTAGCCACTGCAATGTATTTAATTATTGTGGATTTGATCAGTTCTGCCAATTTTTGCATCTATTTGTAAATCATTTCATTATTCTTCATTTGACTATGTATGTGTAGTACTTTGAATTTTCCTTTGGATCAGTTGTAATATCTTTCTGGATATCTCATTAATTAGTAAGTTAAATAAAGCCTTTGACACGTGTTTATTTTATGTCTGTATGAAAGTCATGATTATACGTAATTTTAAAAATTATTCTTTAACAGTAGTATGCAATCGTGTGAACACATCACAATTTATTTATCCATTCATCTACTGAAGGACATTTGAGTTTTTTTCCTTAGGCTATTATAAATAAAGCTGCTATGGACATTTTTGTATAAGTCTTTTTGTGAACACATGCACTAATTTTTCCTGGGTAAATATCTAGGAATGAGATATCTGGGTCATAGGATAAGCGTATATTTAACTGTAGTAGAAACTGACATGTTTCCAAAATGGTGGTACCATTTTACACTCCCACCAGCACTGTATGAGTGTCCCATTTGTTGCATCCTTGCCAACACTGAAGTTGTCAATCTTTTTCATTGTAGCTATTCTGCAGGATGTTTCATGGTATTTCATTGTGGTTTAATTTGCCGTAGAAGGTTTTCAGGAGGGAAGTAACTTAACAGATTTGTGTTTTAGAAAGCTCTTTCTGGCTGTTATGTGGGGAATGTTTGTACACCAATGCTCCTGGCAGCGTTATTCACTATAGCCAAAAGGTGAAAACAAACCAAGTGTCCATCAGCAGTTGATGGATAAACAAATGTAGTCTATACATGCAATAGAATATTATTTAGTCTTAAAAATGAAGGAAATTCTGACACAGGCTACAACATGAACCTTGAAGACATGATGCTAAATGAAATAAGCCAGTCACAAAAGGACAAATATTGTATACGACTCCACTTCTATGAGGCACCTAGAATTCAGAGACAGAAAGTAGGATAGTGGTTACTAGGTTTGAGGTTGGGGGTATAGTGAGGAGTTACTGTTTAATAGGTAGAGTTTCCATTTGGGATGATGAAAAAGTTCTAGAGAAGGATAATGGTGATGGTTGCACAACAATGTGCGTATAATTGTCATGGCAGTGTACACTTAAAAATAGTTAAAATGGTAAATTTTGTGTCATGTACACTTTAACACACACAGGCTGGTGTTCCACGTCTGAGAACTCCACAGTGGCAGCTCCTCTCTCAGTTGTACCTGCAGAATTTTCATTTATGGAAGTGCCTGACTAAGGACACAGACAGGCTAATGCCATTGAAAGAAGAGTTTATTACTTACGTTGCCCGAGAGGAGGAGGCACACTGCACAGGCCTCTGGGAAAGCAACAGGTTTGGTCAGGAAGCAGAAAGGAGCAAGGGGAAGACTGCGCCAGAGCCTTGATTGGGGTTTCTGCAGGAAAAGCAAGCATGGCAGGGAAATTAGCTTAGGATGGCTAGTTTAAGGAATTCCAGTGGGCTTTGGAGCATGGCTGTTCTAGGATGTCAGGTACCTGGTCCTAGGTTGATTTAGGGCAGGGGAAATATTGGTGTGGTGTGTGAGGGTTAGAGAAAGGAGCTGGTTGTGGGTGTGGACTTGAGATTGATTGGAGGGTTTGTAAAATGACTTTCCGTGCTTGCAAAGCAGGGCTGCAGGGGAGCTGTCAACAACCATGGCTATTAATTTGGCCCTGTGGTTAATAGATGTCAAAAGGACAAATACAGAATCTAAGGAAACACAGAACAGTTGGCCCTGTGGCTATCTGGCATCATTTCAAGGAAACTTTGGGGTGGATGATAATGGAGACTTATCCAGAGTAAGGCGTAAGTTGTCCTAAACAACATAGGAAACATTTTATTGTGAGAGTAGAAAGGAGGAACACAGGGACAAATATAAGGAGTCCTGCTAGGTCAGCCCGTATTAGGTTTTCCATTTATATGGCATTAGCCAAGAAAAGAGACCTGAAATTTTGGGGGTCTCTAACAATAATTTGGTGGAGTTTTAAAGTGTGTTAAAAATGTGTTTGACAATAATGTCTTGGTATATTTCTCAGGTCACGGCAGTTATGTTGTGGGAGGGTATGAGCTGATAGTTTAGGAAAGGATATGTATGTAAAGATGCGTGGTATTGTGTGTAACCTGGGGGAAGGACCGGTCATGATGGGAGATGCAGGGAAAGGGCAGGAGAAGGCTCCGGGGAGTGAGAGGTCCTCGCCGCAAGGGGGCAAGGGGTTGACTGATATGAGGCAGGCGGCTTCTGGGGAAAATAATAATCTCCATGGGTTTTTGGAATGGCACAGATAGTGGTTACCTCTATGAGATTTCTCTTGAGGCGTGGGAGTGTAGGAGTGTACATTTTGTCAGAGAGCAAGGAATATACTAGGACCCTGGGCTAGCAGTCAGCAAGCTCAGAAACATAAGAGAATCTCTAATATCAAAGGAGGAAAAGTAAGACTATCCTGTGTCCAATTTATGCCTTGGGGTGGGCTGTCCGTGGGCATCGCTAAGTGGAGGTTCAGTGTCTGAGTGACGTCATCTGCAGCACAGGGGCAAAGACTTTTCCAATGGTGAGGTCTTGGGCTGGGGCGATGGCATCTCCAGTGGTGAGCCCCTGGGCCAGGGCAGTGTTGTCTTGGTGTGGCACTTGGGGTACCCACTCAGGTTAATGTGGGTCTTAGCATTTGCCGTACTTTGCTGGAACCATGGGTTACTCAGAGGCTTTGGGCTCCAGGGTTGCAAACCAATGAAAGCACCCCAGCCAGTAATCAACAGAAGGGGGCACACCTCCACTTGTCAGGGTCTTTGTTTTTGTTTTTGGTGAAAGTTTAGGTTCAAATGGGTCGAAAATTTGTAAAGATAGATTAAGGCCTGGGGCAACATAGAGCCTCATTCAGGGGTTTATGTGCTGGTCTTGGATTTTAAAAGGAGTTGTTTGAGGAGACCATTCTGTCGCTCAGTTAAACTGGCTATTTGGGGCCCATTGGGAACGTGAAGGTTCTATTGAATGCCTTTTCCAAAAGCCCAGCATTGTGTATTTTGAAAAGTGAATGTCTTGGTTTCTACCAGTAATATCTGTAACCCCGAAGGGAATAGGGAGTCCTGGCAAGGCCTTGTATTGTGGCCTTCGTACACGTAGAGACATGTGTGATTCTGATTTATATTCTGGGTATCTGTGAGGCAGGATTCCCAGAGTCCTTTACCTTGAAGAGGACAGTTTTTGGGTAATGGCCCAATAGTTTGTAATAAATGTGAAGATGGAACCATTTGTTGGCCAGAACATCCAGTGTTAAGATGACTGCCTGAACTTGACCAGGTGTGTTGACTTTGGGGTCCTGTCCTTTATCAGGGGCATCCTGGTTAAGGGATGGGAGGCAGCAACATTCCACTGAACTCCATCACATATGATGGTTAGCAGTGCCATTCGTGTAGTCTCCCATTGGCCGTCATTCAGTTAATCCCAAGCATTTTCTCAAGTAGCCAAGAGGTCTGGGGAAGGGTGACTCCTTTAGCCCTATGGCATCTGGCAAGGGTCTGAGGACAGGGCGAGCCACCCCCTCCTACAGGTGGAATACGCCAGAGGGTCCAGGCTTGGTTCCCTCCTGTCTTAGGGAGAACTCAGTAGCTATGCCAAGCTTGCGGGATGCACTTGTCATGATGCAAAGCATAATGGGCAGCTGGGTGTGGAGGGTCACAGGCTCAGGGTCTGTGAGAACCTCTATTTCCAGGACAGCCCGGTATGTGGCCTGTTATTTGTTGTTTTAGTGGTGTAGAGCATGAGCCTGGAAGAGGGAGTTTCTTGTGTCACAAGCTCTTGGCCAACTTATGGCCATCATAAGACTCCAGGAAGCATGAGAAGGGTTGACAAAGACGCTATGGTGAAGGAGCTTTGGAGGGCACCAATGGGAGTGCCTGTTGATTTTAATTTGGAAGTAAAATTTATAGATGAGAAATATGTTGCCACCAGACCCAAAAAGGACTAAAAGATGTTGTTGAACTTATGTGTCCATAACAGGTATATCAAATGAGTCTCCTTGGAGGAGGATGTCATCACTATAACGTCATACCTGTGCTCCTGGGGAAAGGTAGGTGCAGTGAAGATCCTGTCTGCAAAGATTGTGAGGGCAGAGCTGTTTAGGTACCCCATACCTGGAAAAGGCTTATTGTGTCAAGTCAGAGGTGAAGGCAAACTAGGGCTGAGAGGTGTTGAAATAGGCACTCAGCAGAACATATTAGCCAAATGTATAAGAGCAAGATATTTACCGGATGTTGATTGGGTAGAGGCAGTAATTCAATAACGTGGGATATTGGGTGTGGGGGCCCTAGTGGATGGGACCAGAGCATTAATGTTGTAGTAATCCGCCTAGGGGCGCCTGTTAGGGACTGAATGTTTGTGTCCTCCCAAAGTTTATACATTGAAGCCCCAACCCCTAATGTGACTGTATTTGGAGACAGGGCCTTTATGAAGGTGACTAAGGGGAAATGAGGTCATAAGGGTGGGGCTCCGATCCAATAGGACTGGGAGCCCTATAAGAAGAGGAAGAGAGAGACCTCCTTCTCCACATGACCAGAGAGAAGTCATGGGAGGGTCCACTGAGAAGGCTGCTGGAAGAGAGGCCTCCCCGGACCCTGAGTCAGCCAGTACTTTGACCTTTTGCTTCCAGCCACCAGAACTGGGCGAAAATAAACTTCTGTTGTTTAAGTCACCCAGTCTGTGGTATTTTGTCTGATGATCTGAGCTAAGTAATACAGCACCCTTTATCTTTTCCAGGTTTAAGAATAGGCAAAATTGGGCAGTCAAGTGGAGAAGCAGTGGGCATAATGACCGCTTTATTAGTTAGGTTTTATATAATAAATTTTAATCCTTGAAGGCCCTGTTCTAACTTACATTAGGCCATATTAACTATTTTAACTGGGGAGTCCACGGGGTCCCATCGTATCAAGCTAATTTGTAAGCGCCAAAGATTTAATTTTATTATTCATCGTGTTAGAATGCGTGTGCCCAATATGGGATGTTTATAGGGCAGCGGCTCCTAGGACCAGAGGCAAGGCGTTCCTATTTTTTTCTCTATTTTGTATTTAGTTACTTTCTTAAGATTATAGGGGGCACGATGTTTAAATTTAGTGAGATCCCCAGGTAAACTATAATTTGAGCCCCGATAGTGATTATTGTCAATTGGTGCATTTTAGCAAATGGCTGAAGTCGATTTAGAACCTGGGTTGTAGAAGCACAAAAACCAATCAACACCCTTTTTATCTTTTTATTATATGAATTCTTTCAGTATTGAATTTTTGTATATACATTTTGGATTTCCAACTGGGTTAAATTAAGGACCTTTGTTTTAACTTAGATATCAAATATACATATATAATGTATCTACTGTATATTTATGTTAAACTATCATATATATATAATTTAGTTACCTGTTATTTTCTCCCCCTGTATCTAGAATTTGGTTGGTTTTTCTCTTTTCTTCTCCCCACCCCCTCCCCAGCTTTTTCTTCTGTTTTAGGCTTTTAGCCGCCTGAAGCAATGGTTTTTAGTTTCTGCCTCTGGCTGATAAGGGAGGGGACGGCCCCAGCTTCTAGCAGCAGCCTCTCCACGTCCGTCCGCAGCCCGATCTGTCTCCCTCACTCCCCTCCTTTTTTCCTCTTGAACGAAATCTTTTAGAGCAGTCACACAGCTGTATCTCTAGGTGGGTTACGTTTTTCCTCTTGTTTTTCTTTCTGTCACTTGTCTGTCCCTGACCATTACCCCCACCCCGCCCCACGTTTTTTCCTTTTGAGTGTTTACCTGATAAGCTCCTAGTTCGAATAATTGCAGCGGGCCTGGGGCACAGGGGCTGTCCCCGGATGTCTGGTACCTGGCCCTGGGCTGATTTAGGGCGGGGGAGTACTGGCAGTGTGTGATAAAGGAGGAGGCTGTGGGTATGGACCCGGGATTGACTGGAGGGTTTGTAATAGGACTTTCTGTGCTCACAAGAGCAGGATCGCGGGAAATGTAAACAACTTGGGCTGTTAGTTTGGCCCTGTGGTTAATAGCTGCCAAACAGAAAATACAGCATCTAAGAAAACACAGAGCGGCCCTCTCCACCTGGGGCATTTTCCAACAGCCAGTGCTAGGGCCCCAGCCACACGTGTATTTGGCATTAAATGGCAGCTTCCAGGCATGAAAGAGCCAAAAACCTAAAGGCAACAAAACAGCACCTTTCACAGTAAACGTGCGTTGTTTTCACTTGTGGAGGAGCTTCTGCTCACAGCACCTCGACATCCCTTTGGAAAGCGCCCCCTCCCACCTCCCAGCCCGTGACTCAAGCGATGTGGGCCTGACTTCTCAAGCCTGCGCTCCAGAGGGCGACATGTGACTCAGGCCGGGCCAATCAGCGTATCCCACCAACTTGGCCTTGGCAGTTGGTTCAGGGATGGGCCTGTGACTCCAGCTGGTCCCAAGAGATCTCTCTCCAGGACTTCACTAGAATTTATTGGGCATATGGCAGGCTGTGCCCTTTCTGGTGGGGTTGCCACACTGTCAGGATATCATCCTGAAACTGAGACTGAGAGGGAAACACCATGTGGGAGAGGGTGGGAGCAGGCCTGAGGATGAAACCACCACAGAGGAGAGTGCAGGCAAGAGAGAGAAAGAATTGGGGTTCTGGCATGATTGTCCAAGACCCTGGATCTTGCCGTGCTGTCAGCCATGCCATGGACTTTTCAGTAACATGAGTCAATAATAAAGACAAGTACTTTTGTTGTATTTAAAAAAAGAAGTACACAACAGTAGGCATAGTATACTACTGTTTGTGTTGAAAAGGAGGAGAAAAATAGTGTTTATATGTATCTGCTTGCAAATGCAGTTAAACTTTTCTGATAAGTAAGAAACTAATATTCATGGGTACCTGTTGGGGAGAGGGAACTGGGTACGTGGCAGAAGGAGTCAGAGAAAGACTTCACTGTATATCCTTTTATATCTTTTGACATTTGAACATTTGAAGATGTTACCTACTCATAATATTAAATACAGAATTTTAAAAATGCAAAAAACTAGAAGTTGCAATGGTATTTTATAAGCCTTAGGAAGAACAAATCCTATTATATCAAATACATTGAATTTTCAAAGTACTATGCTAGTAAGCTAAGTATATTTGCACTCCTAACCACTCAGGAGCAAAGTAAACAAAGAACACAGTTAAGAGACCAGGTAGATGGAAAAAGATCTTAATTAAATTTGACGTTATGCATAGTCTGTCTTTTGTTATGTTTGCTAAGAAGATGCAAGAAGCTTTCTGACAGATCAGGGTTAACTAGAAAGTTCTTCCCAGAATATTCAATGTTATTCACAAGGAACTTCTGCTTCAGAGTAGGATGTAGTAGGTGTCACTAAGTCACCATTCCTGCTGCAACAATCAGGAAAAAAAAAGATAAGTTACAAAAATCATATTTTTAAAGACGTTAGAGAGCAATGGAAGCAGAGAGAGAAGAGCCCATTTTAGGCGAGCTAAGATTGTTGGTCCTTTTTTTCCGGGGTGCATTTGTGAAGTCTGGGCATAGGCTAAAGAGTGGGCTTGGTTTACACTGAACTGTTGAGGTCACTCAGGCACCCTTACAGACTAGAATCTAGAAATCTAGAAGGTTCCTGGAGATGAGGCTTTTTTTTTCCCATGGGCTGAGTGCTGGGGTAGACTAGGGTGGGAAGGGCAGCGAGGGAAGGGCCCAGGTAGGGGTCTGGGCTGGAAAGGCCTGAATAAGATCTGCAGTTGGTACCACCCAAGGCTGGGGGCAGGATGGTGGGGTGGGGCAGGGATCGTCTGCCCACCTCAAGACATGCCAGTAGTCAACGGGCAAGTTGGTAGGAGAAAAAGGGTTTTATTACAGCTTGCTAGCAAGGGGGAAGATGGCTCACTAATGTCCAAAGGAACTGTCTTACAGAACAAAGACTACAGGCCAGTTATATAGGGGGCTGGCCTCTGGGTGGGGGAGGCATCTGGTCTCAGTTCCTGATAGTCTTTTGTTTTACTGGACATGCATCAGAGACCGGAGCAACAACCCATAACCAGATCTTTCAGTTCTCATTGATGATGGCTATCACATAGACTCTCTGCCTGGGAGTCACCACATTCCTAAAGAACTCAAAAGAATAAAGTCATCAATTTATCACAGCTGGGAGGGGTCATCAAATCTAGAGGGCATGTCTGGGGTTAGTTAATCAGAGGTCATTCAAAGTTACAATATGGCTTCTTTTCTACAATATGGCTCCCCTTATGTCAACCTTGTGTTGAGCTGGTATCACAGTCTCTTGGTGTTGGGCAGACGGAGTTCCGCTGAGGGAAGGGCCTTCAGCAAACACAAGACAGGTCTCAGTCTCAAGATAATTGAAAACAGAGGTGGAGTCTAACTAACACGGCACCTCACCCCAACTCAGCTCAGTTCCTCATTGGATAGAGGCATCATCCTCTTCAACTACATTGTCTGATTAAGGATAAGTGACCTGTCTGGGAGAAAGTACGATTGGCTTCACCCTCTGAGAGTCTGTTATACACAATATTGGCATATACTAAAAACTTACAAGTCATAGAAAAAGAGGTGCGGTAGACTGAACAACAGCCTCCCACAGGTGTCTCTGTCCTACTCCAGGAACCTGTGAATGTGTTACTTTACAAGGTAAAAGGACTTTGCAGATGTGATAAAGGTAAGGATCTTGAGATGAGGAGATTGTCCTGGCTTATCCAGGTGGGTCCAGTATAATCACAAGGTCCTTATGAGAGGGGAGCAGAAGGGTTAGAGTCAGCATTAGGAGGTGTGAGAATGGAAGCAAGAGGTTGGAGTTATGCTAGGGAAGGGTCACAAGCCAAGGAATGCAGGTGGCCTCTAGAAACTGCAAAGACAGGGAAATGGCTTCTCCCCTGGAGCCTCTAGGAGGAACCAGCCCTGCTCACACCTTGACTTTAGCCCAGGGAGACTGATCTTGGACCTTTGACCTCCAGATCTGTAAGACAATAAGTAAGTGTTGTCTTAGACCACTAAATCTGTGGTAATTTATTATAGCAGCAATGGAAAACTAATACAGTAGGGCGATGTGACTGATAATCAAGAGAAAAAAATGAGACAATAGCAGACCCACATCTGATCGGGATGTCAAGGACTTTAAAATGACTATGTAAACAAATGTTAGAGGCGATTTGGGAAAAGGGAGCCCTCGTACACTGCTGGTGGGAATGCAAACTGGTGCAGCCACTATGGAAAACAGTATGGAGATGTCTCAAAAAATTAAAAATAAGAATACCATACAATCCAGCTATCCCACTACTGGGTATCTATCCAAAGAACTGAAAATCAACAATTCAAAGAGACTTATGCACCCCTATGTTCACTGCAGCATTATTCACAATTGCCAAGACGTGGAAGCTACCCATGTGCCCATGGACTGATGACTGGGTAGAGAAGATGTGGTGTATATACACAATGGAATACTACTCAGCCATAAAAAAGACAAAAGCACATCATTCACAGCAACATGGATGGACTTTGAGGGTATTATCTTAAGCAAAATAAGTGAGACAGAGAAAGACAAACACTGCGTGATTTCACTCATATGTGGAAGATGAACAAACACACGGATAAAGAGAACAGATTAGTGGTTACCAGAGGGGAAGGGGGTTGGGAGTGGGAGAAAGGGGTAAAGGGGCACATATTGGTGATGGATAAAAATGAGACTATTGGTGATGAGCACGATGCAGCCTACAGAAACTGATCTATAATAATATATACCTGAAATTACACAATGTTATAAACCATTACAACCTCAATAAAATAATTAAATGCTCTGCTAAAAAAAATGACTATTTAAATATGTTAAAGAAAATAGCGGGAACAATGGACAAAATGGTGACAAGGTGGAGAATTTCAACAGAGAATTGGAATTTATAAAAACCAAATGAACACTCAAGAATTGACAGATAGAATATCTGAAATAAAGAATTCAGATGGTCTGAGCAGCAGACTGGACACAGCAGAGGCAAGAGATAGTAAAGTTGAAGACAAGCCAATAGAAAATATCCCAACTAAAGTACAGAAAGATAAAAAAACAGAACAATGTTGACTACAAAGTTCTTATTTAATGTCTTCCCAGAATACAATATTTAGCCAAGAAGATTATTCATTGAATCTTAGAATATTTGTTGTAGGGAATAAAAGGGAGTTTATTTAAACTGGAAATAAATTCACTTTATAAGTCATATTGTAGATGCTCGCTATTAGACTCCTGGATCTAGTTTTCCCCACACAAGTTGTAAGTAACATACAGTAAAGCTTCTAGTGGGTTTGAATCTAGAAACCACACTCAGGGCCAGCCTGGTGGCATAGTGGTTAAGTTCATGCACTCTGCTTCGGCGGCCCAGGGTTAGCAGGTTCACATCCCAGCATGGACCTATGCACCACTCATCAAGCCACGCTGTGGTAGCATTCCACATACCAAACAGAGGAAGATTGGCACAGATGTTAGCTCAGGGACAGTCTTCCTCAAGCAAAAAGAGGAAGATTGGCAACAGATGTTAGCTCAGGGCCAATCTTCCTCACAAAAAAATTAATTAATTAAAACCACACTCATTTTACAATTCTGAATTTCAGTTTCCACAGTTGCAAAACGGAGGCAGTACTCCATGTCTCATAGTTAGAGTATGAGGATAAGTGACATAAAGCCTTTAGCATCAAGCCTGGCACAGAGGAAATGTACATCTTTATTGTTAATTTTTCCTCAGGCAGGTATATCTGCCATTTCAGAAGAATCATCAGAGGGCGTATGAGGTAATGGACTCCCAATAAATGAGATGAACTTAAATGAGATCATGGATGTGAAGCTCTCAGTCAAGTCCTTATAAATGGTGGCCTTGAGGGTACAGCATGAATCTCAGCTCACCAATTTAGGTTTGCAACAAATAGTATTTTCTTTATTTCTATATAACAATTTATCTTTTGATCTCCCAATCTGCTAGAGCGACAGCAAATTAACCTCAGGAATTTGGGGTTTTCCTTCCTTTCTGCTATATGATGTCTGAGTTCTAGAGGCTCACATTGTGCCAAGGAGTGGTTTGGACAGTGGTTGGTCCTTATTATCCTTCCTCATTGGTCACAAAGAAGTACCTTGTTCCTGTGTATCCGCCTTCTTCAGGTCTGTAGACTCTCCTCAACTTCTATTCCTACTTTGGGGCCCTGGGAATCTTTCTGCTGCTTCAGTGAGAAACAAGGGCATGGAAATCTGGGAGAGGCTGCCTGTGGCATGGCTTGCCTATGCACCCTAGACAGTAGTGCCCTCTCTCTTCCTTGGGATGCTGCCCATGGAGCAGGGCTCTGAGCCTTTCGTTCCTGAACCCACCTCCTCACTGCTGTCACACATCAATTTCTCCTTTCTCTTTCCCCTGCTTAAAAGGCTTTTATCAAGTCTCGTGAGAGAACTCTATCTTCTTAATAGGCTTAGGTTTTTGGAAACTACTGTTTTTGGACTATTGTTTTCTGCTTTTATTATTATTTCATCTCTGAGCCAAAAAACACAGAACTTGCTTAAATGGGTGAAGAGGAGGGGAAGGAAGGATGCCAGAAGGAAATAGAAATATATCAGGTAAGGGTTCCAGCTATAATGTAATTCCTGGTACCAGATTAGCCTTCCCGCCATAAAAAACCATAAAACTGGACAAAAGGTATGAGTAATCATTCCCAGGCATTGGACAACAGCCAGTGCATGAGAGTGTTCCCTAAAAGAAGAAGGAGCATGTGATGTGCCCCAAATCGCTTTGGCTTTCTGCTGGGGAAAGGTTTTCCAATCACAGCCCAGCAAGCTGGAGTCCTAGCAGAGTAGGGACGCCCTGCTGTGTTGAAGAGGCAGAGATCAGAGTTCAGGGCTGCTGAAGCAACTGCAGTCTACAGGTCCTGGCACTGGAGAGGATGCTGCTGTGTGTGTGTGAGACAGAAATCTATGTGGCAGGTCCCCCATGAGTCCTTGACCATGGGCTGGGATGCACATGTGTAGGGGAAGACTACATGAGGTATCCCAGAGAGAGGCTGCTGCAGAGTTGAGAGTAAAACATATACTAGAGGTAAAGCAGGTAACAGAATCTGGAGCCTCTGCAGTGTATTACTCACAGCCTCCATTAAACAACCTAAAATTCTTACACATGTAAGAAAACGGGAAAATGTGACCCATAATAAAAACAATGACAACCAAGAGTCAATAGAAACTGACCCCAAGATGGTCCTGATGTTGGATTTAGCAAAGACTTTAAGAAAATGAAAAGTACGTTCAAAAATCTAAAAGAAAATATGTTCAAAGAATTAAAAGAAGGGGTCGGCCCAGTGGCACAGTGGTCAAGTTCACACGTTCTGCTTCAGCAGCCTGGGGTTCACCAGTTTGGATCTCTGGTGTGGACATGGCACTGCTTGGCAGGCCATGCTGTGGTAGGCATCCCACATATAAAGTAGAGGAAGATGGGCACGATGTTAACTCAGAGCCAGTCTTCCTCAGCAAAAAGAAGAATTAAAAGTAAACATGGTCACAATGAGTGAACTAATGGGAAACCAAGTCCAAAGGTTTGCGGTGGGTAAGAGGATCAAGGGATCCAACTGCTTTCAAACTGCTTTCATCCAATCCTTGTTATTTGAGACCCTCCTTTCGCTCCCAATTCCAGAGATACCTGGTTCTGTCAGTTGCTGTGCCTTTTTAGGATTCTGTGGTATAAACTGGGTTGATTTTCACCTTTGCCCACTACTGGCCCAGGAATTGGCCCTTCTTAGATCTGCTAAAACAGTCAGCACTCTTTTTTTTTTTTAGATTAGCATCTGAGCCAACATTTGTTGCCAATCTTTCATTTTGTTTTCTTCTTCTTCTCCCCAAAGCCCCCAGTACGTGGTTGTATATTCTGGCTCTGCTATGTGGGATGCCACCCCAGCATGGCTTGATGAGCAGTGCCATGTCCATACCCAGGATCCAAACTGGTGAACCCTGGGTGCGTGCGAACTTAACCACTCGGCCATGGGGCCGACCCTTCAGCATTCTTTTTCTGCTATCTGGCTTCCAAAATTTTGTTACTGTTGTCTCTTATGTTCTCCTCATCCTTGTAGATTTATTGTAGTTTAAAAAAAAACCACTTTACTATGTTTTTTTTAGGGTTTTTAGAGTGAGTGAATCTAGGTGTGCACATTTAATCTGCAGTTTCAGCTCGGAACTCCTGTACTAATTCTTAAAAGTGATTTAAGTATCATAACATTTCCTGAAAACTGTGTTCTCATCCAGTACGGTAACAGCCGTCTGCTGGCTTCCTCCTCACTAAAAGGCCTCAAATGAGATTTCTTAATCTCCCTTTTCTCTTGTGCCCTCAAGGGCCACAGAGCCTCTAAAACAAATTACAGTTATGCCTGTCCCAAGCCTACTGCTTGGATGCTACAAATCAGTAAAAGAGAGACACACATTTTCTTCTGGGGAATTAGCCATGCTCGAGCGACCTGGGCTCACCACAATCGCACAGATGCATACCTTCTTGGACACGTCTGGCTTTTGCTGACAGTAAATATTAAATCGCGCTTCAAATATAAAACCTCTACTGCATCTGACTCAAGAAGCTAACAACATTAGATGATTAGATTAAATGATTATCTAGGCCTTCAATTCTAAAAGGCTTTTTCTTCCTTTAAACAAGTCCTCTTGGCCCCAGCATTAGGTATCCTCGATTCTGGTAAGTACTTCACTCTTTTCTGCCATTGAAAAAAGTTTACCTCTGTTGTACAAAGACTCATGGAGGCAACTCCCTATCGCCTGTTATAATTCTCCTTGCAATCGGTAGACCCGGGTATGCCTCCAGCCTGTGTTCTGTGGCTCGGACATCTTTCCTGTTGGAGAATTCTATTTTTGCCTTGGTGCTCCTCTAAATGGGGGACAGGGGAAGTCTGCTCCCCTCCAGGTACAGGGCTCCTTCTAAAAACCAAAATATAATTCCAACATACTAAAAAACTCATAATTTTTTGCACACATCTGTTTGCCTTCACACAACCCCTCTCTCCTCTTTTTCATTAACAGAATCTTGATTTTGTGCAGACATCTATGCACATCCTTCTTCCCCTAGAGACTGACACTCTGTGTAGCTCAAGGGCAAATCTGGATGAGTCAGGTACCGTTCCCTAGGATGGGGATTGGTCCAGAAGGGATATGTGATACATACATATCCATTCTGAGACACAAACAGAAATCTCCTGGGGAGGCTTCTGAGGAAAGTTTCCTCATTCCTAAAAGAAGATGCCCCAGGGGGCCTGGCCCTGTGGCACAGCGGTTAAGTGTGCAAGTTCCGCTTCGGCCGCCCAGGGTTCGCCGGTTCAGATCCCTGGTGCAGACATGGCACCGCTTGGCAAGCCATGCTGTGGTAGGCGTCCCACATATAAAGTAGTGGAAGATGGGCATGGATGTTAGCTCAGGGCCAGTCTTCCTCAGCAAAAAGAGGAGGATTGGCCGCAGATATTAGCACAGGGCTAATCTTCCTATAAATAAATAAATAAATAAATAAATAAGGACCCTCTTCCCTCCCCAGGAAGTCATTGTTGGGCCTGAGTGTGGCACCTGGAGCTGCAGTGGCAACAACCTTCTTGTGACCAGGACAGAAGCTAGCCTGGGGAGGGCAGAGTAGAAAGATGGAAGGACTTTGGGTCTTCCATGACATCACTGATATACCAACCATGGAGCTGCCCCACCTCAGAAAATCTTGTTAAATAAAATACTCTAACTTTTCTTTTCTGCTTTTTCTCCCCAAGTCCCCCCAGTACATAGTTGTATATTTTAGTTGTGGGTTCTTCTAGTTGTGGCATGTGGGACGCCACCTCAGCATGGTTTGATGAGCAGTGCCACATCCCCGCCCAGGATTCGAACTGGCGAAACCCTGGGCTGCTGAAGCGGAGCGCGTGAACTTAACCATGCGGCCACGGGCCGGCCCCAAAGTACTCTAATTTTTTAACCCAATTGATTGTGTTGGGTTTCTTCTGTTTGGCCCTTCAGAACCACTCTCTGCTCCTCTCCGTGAATCAGGAGGTTGGGTCTGCCCAATGGCACGCAGAGGGTGGGAGTAGAGGCCAGGCCGTGGTTCAATAGTGGTACATCCTTTTACCAAGGCCATATTACTGAGGCTCCAGGAACTGCTCCTTCCCTTTGCCTTCTCGAGTCTGGCCGTAGCTTCCGTCTGTTGTTAGTTCCATCCCTTGCTGGTTCCCCCAACCTGCCCATATTTTTGTAAATAATCCCTTAATTAGCCTCTCTTAAATGCCCCCTTTTGAGTGCACCATCTCTTTTCTGCCAGGACCCTGACTAATACGTTGGGTTTTCAACCGATACACAGTTACTGTCCAACTGACTGAACCTATATTGGCCTCAAAGGCATCTTACTATTATCTTTTACATGGGCAACCAGCCCAACCTGAGGTCACCTAGGGACTTCCCAAGTCACCTGATTAACATAATTTAAAAAATGCCTTTATTGCTCTCATCACAAAAAATTCCAAGGATTTTTGGAGCTCTGTGCCAGGAATTGGGACGAAGACCAAATATACACATTTCTTCTTATTAATCACAATATCACAATCCTTTTCACCGTTTCTGTTTGGTCATCCTGCAGCTTCTGTGCCCTTTGTTTCCAAGGGCTTGTGCCTGTGACCTTGTTGAGAGGATCACCCTTGGCTATTGGGGCTACTCTGCACACCAGCACACAAAGAGAGCAGGAAGTGCCCAGGAGTTTATGTGCCCCTCCTCCCCACGGCCGTGGCTGCTGACAGGTGCAGGAGTACAAAGCCGGGCTCCTTTGTTTGAGGAGGGACAAACTCCGAGGGGTAACTTACCCTTCAGAGCTCCCTGTGGATCAGGCTGAGGGTGGGGCGTGGCCGACATCCTAGTCTTGCTGGCTTCTTCCCCTTCCTTTACTTCTTTTCCTCCACTGTTTTTCCCTGGAGCGCTTCCTTAAAAAATTATTTGCACATGATTCCTGTCTCAGTATTTGCTTGGGGGAACCCAACCCAAGAAACTAACCATTCCTGATAAACCATGCTGCCATGCAAGCCTAGGGTGAGGATACACATCAAAGTTCGCCAAAGAAACTTCACTGAAACATGCTGAAGGGAATCTTTGGTCTTGAATCTACAATGCAGAGAGACTTCTGCTCCACTGTAGGCAGAGAGGGGCTTGCAGAGGAGAGTAATGGTGCTTACAGCTTTGCTCCTGACGAAGAAACAGGAGCAGCCAGAGAAATGCCCACTGCACTCATTTGTGCTTCACGAGGAGCAGTCACAGGGGCTGTTGGTTGTGACTTTGTTCTTCCTGGTTGCTATGGAATGGTCCTGGGTCTCTGTTTTAACTTGAAGTGGAAGATTTGCAACCACAAAATAAAGATATTCTGCTGATCCAAACACGTTTTTAAAAAACCCAGTGTCTCCTGTATTGGGCACTCACTTGGCTGTAACTATAATTTTCTCACTCATCCTCTCACCAGAAAGAAAAAACAGTGCTTTTCTTTGACTGACATATCACCGTGCTGCGTGCATTTTTTCTTGTTGGTCTGCTCGCAGGGGACCCACAGTTCCTGGAAGCAATGATATGAAATATAGACATTTTCAGACAAGCGAAACAGAAAATTCTTTCTCAGGAGACCTGCGCTACAAGTGCTAGAGGTTGTTTATCAGGCTGAAGGGCAAGGGTATCAGATAAACACCTGAATCCAGAAAGGAATGAAAAGCATCATATATGGGTAGCTATAAAAGACTATATTTCTCCGCTATTTCGTGGACGCCGGGGTAGCGTGAGCATCTGCGGGGTCCGGGCGGGAGGGGAGCGGGAAGAGCCGTCCGAGGGTGTGTGGATTTGAGCCTCCGCATTTCTATCCCAAGATCTCGAAATGCATCGTGATTCCTGTCCATTGGACTGTAAGGTTTATGTAGGTAATCTTGGAAACAATGGTAACAAGACTGAATTGGAACGAGCTTTTGGTTATTATGGACCACTCCGAAGCGTGTGGGTTGCTAGAAACCCTCCCGGCTTTGCTTTTGTTGAATTTGAAGATCCCCGAGATGCAGCTGATGCTGTCCGAGAGCTAGATGGGAGAACACTATGTGGCTGCCGAGTAAGAGTGGAACTGTCTAATGGTGAAAAGAGAAGTCGAAATCGTGGTCCACCTCCCTCTTGGGGTCGCCGCCCTCGAGATGATTATCGGAGAAGGAGTCCTCCACCTGACAAGTATGCTGCAAGACGTGAAGTACTACAAGATATAGAGAGAGATATTTCATAGGGCTGTCATAACAAAGCACCACAGACTGGGTGGCTTAAAAACAGAAATTTATTTTCTCACGGTTCTGGAGGCTGGGTATGTGATCTGATGATGCTGGCAGGGTTGGTTCCTTCTGAGGGCCATCTTCTCCCTGTGCCTTCACATTGTCTTCCCTCTATTCATGTCTGTGTCTACAACTCTATGCCCGATAACTACAGAATACACATGTTTTTTCAAGGACACATGGAACATTCTCCAAGATAGACCATGTGCCAGATCTTAAAATAAATAAACAAATATTAAGGGATTGACATCTTACAGAGTATGTTCTCTGATAACAATGGAATTATATTAGAAACAATAAAAAAAGAAGTCTAGAAAAGCCCCAACTGTTTGGAAATTAGCACACTAGTAAACAACTCATGAGTCAAAGAAGAAATCACAGGGGAAATCACAAAGGGAAATTCAGTTTATCTTAAACTGAAAGATTATGATAACACAACATATCAAAATATGTGGGATGCAGGTAAAGCTATGTTTAGAGAGAAATTTATAGCTTTAAATGCTTATATTACAGAAGGAGAAAAGTTTTGAATCAATGATCTAACTTTCTACCTTAAGTAGCTAGAAAAAGAAGGACAAATTAAGTCCATAGTAACAGGAAGAAAGAAAATAATAAAAACAAGAGCAGAAATCAATGAAATAGAAAACTAACAAAAAATAGAGAACACTAGAAGTTGGTTCTTTGAAAAGATTAATAAAATTGATAAACTCCAGCAAGACTTAGCAAGAAAGAAAGAGAGAAAGTAAAAGTGGGGCCAGGGTAAAGGCTATATGGTGGTTCTTTATACTGTTCTTACCAGTTTTTCTGTATGTTTGAAATTATATCAAAACAGGGGCCGGCCCCGTGGCCAAGTGGTTAAGTTCGTGCTCCACTTCGGTGGCCCAGGGTTTCGCTAGTTCGGATCCTCAGCACAGACACAGCACCACTCATCAAGCCATGCTGAGGCAGCATCCCACATGCCATGACTAGAAGGACCCACAACTAAAAATATACAACTATGTACTGGGGGGCTTTGGGGAGAAAAAGTAAAAGTAAAATCTTAAAAAAAATTATATCAAAATAAAAATTTAAACAAAGCAGGTGAAATGTGCAAACTGATAATATTGAACGACTTAAATTTTGTGTCTATTTTTGCTGAAATGAAGATGGGAGTGGGAGAAATGTGGGAAGGAATAAAAATTATGGTTGAAGAAATGAGAGGGCCGAGTCCTTAGATGCGCCACGAAGATGCCCTTAACTGATCAGGTGCCAGTGCACGGCTTCTCTAACCCAGATGCCTACACAGCTGTGCGGTGTCGTTGTCATCTGGAGTCTCCTGAGCTGCACCAGGTTTCCACGCCAGTTTGCATTCTCTCCTGGATGTTTCTTGCACCCAACACTTAAACTCCTCTTGCAGCTCTAACCTAAACGCCATGTGAGGCCAAGTTTTTTCTACAATGTTATGGGAAAGAGGATTAACTTTTACAGGGGGAGAGGACAGGCATTTAAATTTAGATGTGATGGATGAAAGCAAGTCTCATATTGCATCTGAATCAGAAACGAGGCAGAGCCATTTCTTTATTCTAGAAGGCAACAGCTGCTCAGAGACTAGCAGACTGAACCACTTCCTCCCTGCTCAGAATTTCTGAGCACACACACACACACAGGCATTCATATACATATATAGTTAGAAGAACAAAGAAAAGGAGCACAAAGATAAATAATTCATTGATAATGTCATTTACAACTTCAGCGCACCGTTATATGTTTCATATCATGTGATTTCCTGCAAGAAGCACGTTCATGAGTCCAGGCAATTCTCTCAAACCCAGAGGTTAAGGATTACCTTGCAGATAAGCACTAACCAACCAATTAAGATAGACTAGTTATTTTTTTAAAAGAGAGAGATATTTCCTTTTTAGACTTTTATTTTTTTCTCCCCAAAGCTCCCTGGTACATAGTTGTATATATTTTTAGTTGTGGGTCCTTCTAGTTGTGGCGTGTGGGAAGCCACCTCAGCATGGCTTGATAGCGGTGCCGTGTTGGGGCCCAGGATCCGAACCTGAGAAACCCTGGGCCCCTGATGCAGAGCATGCGGACTTAACCACTCAACCATGGGGCCAGCCCCTAGATTTTTATTAGGAAAAATTTCAAACATCACCCAGACTGAACAACCCAATTACACTGAGTTGGAAGAAGTCATAAAAGAGGAAGTCTGCAGACTGGGATCAGAGCAGAGCACAGTGAAATTCAGCTTCCCTGGGAGCTCGCTCCGATTTGATTAGTCAGCGGATCAAAGCTCTTTGTTTAATTTAGTTTCCTTATGGATGTAAAGAAAGGCTGTTCCCAACCGCCCCGTCTGCACCAAGTTTCTTTGGGTCGAGGTCAAATGCTCACGTTCTGTTCAAGATTCTTTTTCTTAGTTGATTCCTTTTCAATCAAGGTTGGGGGAAAAGACGGTTTTATGTTATTTTCTACATTTCTTTCAACAAATGTGAGGCTTACATTTTCTCACTACAATCTGCCGTGTTTGAGATGGTGACAGGGTATCTGTGTGGAGATGATCGTCGGGCAAATAGACCTATAGATCTGGATCTCAGGAGAGCGTTCTGGGGCTGGAGACCTGTTAGAAGTGGCAGTCCATAAAATTGGGAGACGATGTCAAGAAAAAAGGGTGTGGAAGGAGAGTAAGGCCTGGGTGGAACTCTGGAACACTCCCACTCGGTTACAGGAGGGACGTGCAAGAGCTAGGTCATGAAGCACGTGGCCCTGGGAGAAAAGAGGAAGTAAAAGGGTTACCCACCGACGAGAACTAAGGGTGCTGGAGCCCGTCAGAAGGAGGCAGGAGACGGGCACGGCCAAAGCCTACAGACAGAGATAATCTAATTTCTATCCAGCGCATCTTACTTGTCCTGCCCCCTGCTGGAATCCCTGGTCTCTTGGGGAAACGGCCCTTACTCCTTCCCCCCACCCTCTTGTCATCTCTTCCTCCCCATTCCTCCTGGACTGGGTAATTTCTACTCGTCAGTCAGATCTCAGCCTAAAAATCTCTTTTCTGACCTTCCTGTGAGATCAGATCCCACCATTATCTACTCTGTACTTTCCCTCTACAAAATGTGTAGGTTGTCATTGTGTGTTTTCATGACTCTTTGACTAACACCTACCTCTCTGAGTAGACGGTTAGCTCCATGAGGGTAGAGACCAAGTCTGTTTCATTCGCAAAGTGTACGCCACGTGCCTACCTCAGTGCCTGGGCCAAGCTGCGCTCAATAAAGATGGAATGAATGAGTGAACGAATGAAGGCAAGGAGGTGTTGGCACATTCCCAGGACTCAAGGCCAGATATTCTTTCTGGAACTTCCCAGAAGTTCCACTCTATCATCTGCAGTTCCCGCTCAGGATCCTGAGCAACGCTGACTGTTGCTGTCCCCTGCTGCGGCTCATGTGGCCAGGGTCCCACCTGGGGTCAGGCCAGCCTCTCCCCTGCCCTCCAGCCTCAGTGCAGCTCTGTAGAGATCACTGGCCATCTCAGTGAGAGGGGTTTCAGGGGACTGATGCAGTGGAAGCCAGCCCGAAACAAGTGGGAGGTGAGGAAAGGAGACAGTGGATGTAGACAGCTTTTTCTCACGTTTAGCTTTGAAAGAGAGGAGAGAATTAGGGTGGGAGCTGCAACAAGCTTTTGGGCCAAAGCAGTTGTTGGTTTTTTTTTTTTTTTTTTAAATTCTGAGAGAGATTTGTTTAAATCTCTTGCTTAAATGTCAGTGGTAAGTTTCCAGTTAGGAGGGAGAGGTTGAATAAATAGGAGCGAGACAGAATCCTGAGAGGAGGAGCAGAGGCACCTCCAGTGGGCACATGGATGTTCATACAGCTCTTTCTGGGGCTGGCCTGGTGGCCCAGTGGTTAAGTTCATGCGCTCCACTTTGGTGGCCTACAGTTCGCCGGTTCGGATCCCAGGTGTAGACATGGCACCGCTTGTCAAGCCATGCTGTGGTAGGCGTCCCATATATAAAGCAGAGGAAGATGGGCATGGATGTTAGCTCAGGGCCAGTCTTCCTCAGCAAAAAGAGGAGGATTGGCGGCAGATGTTAGCTCAGGGCTAATCTTCCTCAAAAAAAACACAAAAAAAAAACCCAGCTCTTTCTGCCTCACAGTGGGCTGAGGCCCCCGACAAGTGGGGCAGCTGCTCCCCCGTTTCAGCGTGGGATGCTAGACTGCCTAAGCAGGACTGGGAAGGGAGATGTCCAAAGACTAGTTCTGAGTCACTATATTGACCACCCACCTCCAGCTTATAAAGAGCTTGGATAGACAGAGAGAGGAACCAGAAATTACTAAGCAGATTTCTGTAGGAGAGGCTGGTACTGTGGAGCCCAGCCCCAGCCATCTCCACGGAAGACGGGAGATGTGCTTCCCCTTTTCTCAAGTCAACCGAGGGGGACCGCTTGGAGAACTGGAAGGGCAGTCCCTGGAGCCACAGAGACAGAGGGGTGTCTGAGGCCCACCTGGAATGCAGAGGGGAGGCTGCGGCTGTGCCAGCTGTCACCGGCTGGGCTTTTACAAAGGGCTCTGTTTGAGCGGAGGTGAAGGTTGGTCAAATGTGTGCACTTCCTATGGATCAGATGTGAGCCACAAGCGCTAGACAGAGTGGCCAGCGGCTCTCTAGATCAATGATTTTCACCTGGGGCGATTTTACAGCCTAGGGGACATTTGGCAATGTCTGGAGACACTTTTGATTGTGATGACGAGGGGGTGCTACTAGTGGAGATTAACTAGGGGACAGAGGCCAGGGATGCTGCTAAATGTCCTACAATGCACAGGACGGGGCAGCACAGAGGGGAGGAGGGTATAAGTTTGGGGTTGAGAAGTTGAAGGAGTCCCCATGTGATGGTCTAAACGTCTTCTGTGGAATAAGAAACTCATCTTCTGCTGGGAGTGAGGGGGAAGGGAGGCCCATGGAGATGTGAAAGAATGCAGAATTGAAACAGTCATTTCAGGAGTGAGGGAGCTAGGTGACACGTGGTAGGGTTGCCAGACAACATGTAAGAGAATGGACGGTCCAGAGGTGCAGCCCGGACAGATTCCTGAAGGCCACCCAGGGGAATGGGGCTTTTAAAGGGATGCCATAGGAGAGCCTGTGTGCCCAGGCCCCTCAGAAGAATGCTGTTGAACCCTGGAGTGGCACTGAGGGTCTCTCTGTTAACAGTCTCATCTTCCTTTGTTGCTGTAGGTCTCAGCTGTCCACTGGTCCAAGTTTGGCACCCCCACTGGTCACAATCAATGAGTCAGTTCCTGGATCAGCGATGACACAGTAACTGCAGGGAGCTCTCTGCCTCAATTGTTCCCATTTTGCCTTTACAGAGGGGACACCTGCTGACTGCACCCCATAAATGTCATCGAGCATGGCTCTGGCTCCATGCGGTCTTGGCGCTCCCGCACAAGTCTGTGGATACGGACGCAGGAGACGCTGCTCTCCGTGCTTCTTACAGAGATGACCTGGTGCTATGGTGGTGAGCAACAGACACGGACCCAGACCACAAAAAAAACTCCACTGGAAGGATATGGAGTCCCTCACAAAATAGAGAGGAAAGTTGAAGAACCTAGTCTGTAAAGGACAGGAACCAGGGAGTCGTTGGGGATCCAGAAGCAGGAACTGATTGATGGTCTCATCCGGCTACTACAAGGATGTGTCAGCCCCCACTTCTCTGCTTTTGCTACCCTCCATCCAAGAGTCAGAGTCCAGGAGAGAGTGCCCGGTGGGCCTAGTGTGCTCCCACCCCAGGGAGGAAGACACCGTCTCTGATTCCTGTGGGTAATCAGAGTACCATTCCCAGAACCCGGGGAAGCAGAGGCAAGACTGAGAAAACAAGGTTCGTGGATCTCCTGGGCTTTGTCGGGAGAAGAGTTCTGGACGCTCATATCTAGAAGACACTCCACAATCCCCAAGCGCTCCTTCCCCCATGATAGAGATTCCCAAACTCTGAGTCTCAGGCCCCCTTGCAACTCAGGTGGAAACACAGGACTGCATGACAGTTTCAGGCATTGCTGGGCCTGCAGTCCAGACCCTTCTCTAGAAGTCTCTCGGCCTCTCTAGCCGGCGTCTGCCTGGCTCAGCTGCACGTCTCTCTGGGGACCTGCAGTTTAACCATTTCACGCCCACCGGCACGTGGGTCATACAGGCTGGGCCCTGAGCCTTGTCTTAACCTCGTAAATTTTTTTCTAAAAGGGCGAGACACTATTTCAGTCGCTGTTTTGCAGGGAGAAAAAGTCCCGTTTGTCCTTATGATTCATTTTGGTGGTTTTTGGATGATGTTGTATTGATTCATGACGACTCACTCGGCATCTGGTATGAATTAAACCGGACTTTCTCTTGGTGACAGTAAAACGAAAGATCTTAAACAAGGCTCACATTAAAAAGAGGCCTGGTGGGAATACGAGGGTTTGAGCAATCTTTAGGACTTGAGTCAGCTCAGTGAGATGCTGTACCATCTCAGCAAGTTGAGCAGAAATCGACACTCGGCCTCAGTGTGGTGCTGCCCATGACGTGATGTCTGCTCCTGGTTTCCACCCCGCTGACTCCTCGCAGGTCAGTCGGCTTCCCATAATGTGTGGTTTTACCCTGTAGCCCTTGCCCCAGTTAGACACACGGGGAAACAGACAGAGGAAGCTGCCATGGACATTGCATCAGGGGCCAGATTTTCTTTCTTTCTTTTTTTTTTTTGGAGGAAGATTAGCCCTGAGCTAACATCCGTGCCCAACTTCCTCTGCTTTCTATGTGGGACGCCTCACAGCATGACTTGCCAAGCGGTGGGTAGGTCCACACTTGGGATCTGAACCAGCGAACCCCAGGGCATTGAAGCACAATGTTCAAACTTAACCACTGCACCACCAGGCTTCCCCAGGGGCCAGATTTTTCTCTGGTTTGTTCCAGGAAGTTTTCTGCGGAGTCCTAGAGGCCATCCAATAGTCCTCAATGGGGGATGGTTTTGCCACCCCAAGGGGCATTTGGCAAAGTCTGGAGACATTTTTGGTTGTCACTGCCGGAAGGGTGCTACTGCTCTCCAGTGTGCAGAGGCCAGGGATGCTGTTAAACATCCTGCAGTGCTCCAGACAGTCTCCACAACAGAGAAGTTTCCAGCCCCAAATGTCAATAGTGCTGAGCTTGGGAAACTGCTCTAATCCAAACTGACCCCAAATCCCAGGTGACGTGATGGTTTCAGGTCATTAACCAACTTCACGAAAAGGCCTCCAGCTACGTAAAAGTAGATCTTCTGAAAAACCACGTAATTTCTGCATTTAAAAAGTGTATATGTCAGGGACCGGCCCTGTGGCCGAGTGGTTAAGTTCGCATGCTCCCCTTCAGCAGCCCAGGATTTGCCGGTTCGGATCCTGGGAGCGGACCTACACACCACTCATCAAGCCATGCTGTGGGGGCATCCAAAATGGAGGAACTAGAATGACTTGCAACAAGGATATACAACTATGTGCTGGCGCTTTGGGGCGAAAAACAAAAAGAGGAAGATTGGCAACAGATTTTAGCTCAGGGCCAACCTTCTTCACCAAAAAAAAGAAGAAAGAAAGAAAAAAAAAGTGTATATGTCTTACTTAGATCTTAGTCTCTAAATACCATTCTCCACTAAAAGGAACCACAGCTGCTGAGAAATGGCCGATCCAGGGCTGAGACAGACGAGTGAGGAAGATATCAGAGACTATGGGGCCAGAAAAAAAGGACACAGGAGCCAACCTGAAGGAGCTCTCTCTGGCCAAATATGGAATGATTTGAGCACCAAAAAAAAATAACGCAAATATGTTAAAATCCATATCTGCAAATTGGAAGAGGAACTTGTGATCAAAAGATGAAAAGCTAGCTCAAAACCATGTGGCTTCTAGAGGTTTCCTTTATTTAAAAAAAATGGTGCTTCCATTGTCTCTTAAACCTGGATGTTTTCATTTTTCTTTAGTGTTACCAACAATGGGGGAAAGGAAGTTTGCATCATCTTTGCTGAGCTCCTATATTAAAGCTGTTCCAGATAGACAGCCAGAACGAGGGTACACAGTGAACACACAGTCATCATCAAACAAACCGTGACGGTACACGAGAGCTGGGACGGCTGCAGCTCTCACATGGGAAAGAGAGAAGGAGAGAGCAACGTGTGAACAGGCGGAACAGACAGATCCATCCAAGGTAGGGCGCTTCAGCTGGATTCTTCTTATAATCGAAAACTCAACTCAAATGAGTTTAAAAAGTGAAAAGAAGTTATTGCATCATATAATCAAGAATTCTAGATGGTGCTACTCAGAGCATGGTCCGTGGAGTGGGATGGCTCACAAGCTGATTGTTCCTGGTCCATAATGAGATAGCACCCCGTGCATGAAATAACCCTGTGCATGATCATCTTTCTGCAGACTTCCTTTCCTCCATTGTTGATAATGCTGAAGAATAATGAGAACACCTGGGTTTAAGAGGCAGTGGAAGTACTACTATTTATAAGGGAAACCTCTAGAAACCATATGGTTCTTTTTTTTTTTTTCCTGAGGAAGAGTAGCCCAGAGCTAACATCTGTGTCAACCTTCCTCTACATTTTATATGTGGGACACCACCACAGCGTGGCTGGTGACTGGTGAGTGGAGTAGGTCCATGCCCGGGATCTGAACCTGGGAACCCAGGCCTCTGAAGTGGAGCATACGGAACTTTAACCACACGGCCACAGGGCCAGGCCCACTATTCATTTTTATTGTATGTTACAAAAATATCGGTCAGTAAGATATAAAATATAAAAACTGGAAACGAAAAACAAAACTGCTTTTGTCATGGACAGTGTGAGAAACACTGGCCTGACATGGTGATTAGCAATCCTGGCTGCTCGTTACAGTCACCTGTGAGTTCTGACAATGCCTCATACTGGAGCCCATTCCCAGAAATGTTGATTTAACCGGTCTTGGGCGGGGCCCAGGCAGGGGTACCTTTAGAGACTCACCAGGTGGTTCTTATGTGTCGGCAGAGCTGAGAAGTGGCCGTCTGGATTTCAGCTGGCCTCAGATGAGGCTCGATGCGGACGTCCAGAATGTCACCAAGGACCTGTGTTCTCATAGCACTCAATGCTTATATTCAAAAAGAAGAAAGAGCTCAATCAGTGACCTCAGCTTCTGCCTTAAGAAACTAGAAAAAGGTGAGTAAGTTAAGTCCCAAGTAAGCAAGTGAAAGGAACTGACAAAGACCAAAGAGGAAATCAGTGAACTGGAAAACAGAAGAACAATAGGGGAAATCAATGAAACCAAAAGCTGGTTCTTTGAGAAAATCAATAAAACTGATAAACATCTAGCCAGACTGACTAGGGAAAAAATAGAGAAAACATAAATTACCAACATCAAGATTAAGAGAGGGGACATTACTACAGATTCTATAGACATTAAAAGGATAATAAGGGAATATTATAAACAACTTTATGTCACTAAATTCCATAACTTAGATAATACGGACTTTCAGTTTCCTTTGAAGTCTCAAACTCCCAAAGCTCACCCAGAAGATGCAGGTGACTTGAATAGCCCTATATTTATTAAAGAAATCAAATTTGTAGCTAAAAAAACCTTCTCACCAAGGAAACTCCAGGCCCAGATGGCTTTACTGGTGAGTTCTACCAAACATTTAAGGAAAAAATAATGCCACTTCTACACAAAGGCTTCCAGAAGAACGAAGAGGAGAGAACACTTGCCAGCTCATTGAGTCCAGCATTACCCTGACACCAAAACCAAAAGCATTACAAGAAAATACACAGAAATCCTTAAAATCCCGACACCCACCAAATTGGCACCCTTTCTGGAGACAGTCGTCACTTGCCGCCTGCCCCTCCACAGCTCTTGTGAAAAGAAGTTACCCCAACCCAGGACGGGCCCTGAGATGGCCTTGAAATGTGCTACATGATTTTCTCCCCCTGGGTCCAGATGTTTGGACCCAAGGGCAGCCATTTAACTTACATCTGGAGGCTGGCTTGCAAAAGCGTGCTGGAACCCAATCAGATGCCCTTCTCAGGAGGCTGATCCAAGAGACTCAAAGGGAAAGAACACTTGACCGTGGGAGCTGAGGATGGAGACTCATTTTGACTCAGCAGCTCTGGCAGCTATATTGGAACCATGAGGCAAAGCAGAGGAAAGGTGGGTCCAAAGAGGAGAATAGGGCAGATGCATAGGCACCGGCAGAAATTGCCCGAGAGAAGGAGCAGGCAAGCGAGCGAGCAACGAGGGAATACCTCACGCTTCTGTCCCTTGTGAGGCCTAGCTCATCAGATTCTTTTAGATTCATGTAAGATCCTTTATACTTGAGTGACACTGAGAGGGACTTCTGTTTCTTAAAGCCAAAACCACCCTAAGTAAACAAAATGCTCCACGAAACCCCCAATGTGGCTATCTTTGGAGATAAGATCTTAGGAGGTAATTAAGATTAAACAAAGTCATAAGGATGCGGCCCTAATCTGATAGAATTGGTGTTTTTGTAAGAAAAAAAGAGACCAGAGCTCTCCCTTCCCAGCCCACCCCCAACCCCCACACAAAGAAGAGGTCACATGAGCACACAGTAAGATGGCGGGCACTTATAAGCCAAGAGAAGAAGCCTCAGCATGAAAGTTGCCTTGCTGGCACCCAGATTCCAGCCTTTGAAACTGTGAGGAAATAAGTTTCTGTTGTTCAAGGCACCCAGTCTATGGGATTTCGTTATGGCGGCTCAAGCAGACTAACATACCGTGTGACCCACACCTACCCTTGGTGGGAGCCGGGGCAACTGGCCCACAGTACAAGCAGGTGGCCTGTGCCCAGCGTGGGGCGGGAGGAGAGTGCCAGCAGCACAACCCGGAGGGAGGCTGTCCCTGTGGCCACCAAGTCCAGGCCACTTCCAAGCTGACGTGGACATATTGCAAGGAGACGACTGATAAATTTGGAACTATAGTTAAATGTCAACCAGCCTCTCACTCATCTGTCCCCTAGGAAGTGCTCCAAGATGTGCCAACGATCCAAGAGGGCTTTCCTTCCATTTTCCTGGTCCAAACATGAGCCTGGAGGGTAGACCCACCTGAGCACTGACTTGTTAGGAAAAGCTAACCCCTCCCGGGAGGATGGACTCAGCGCCATTCACCAGCCAGGTTACACTGGAGCACTTCCGGAAAGAGCGTGCCGTCTTGCCATTGCTTCACTCGGGTACTGAACGGCAGGCCCTGCTCGCTGGGATACTGCAGACACCTCGGCCCAGAGTAGCTGGGAGGGGTCAGTCCTGATCCAGCCCCCTTCCTCTGTCACTGCCCTATGGGTTGTCCACTCACAGACTTCTGTGTTCTATGGTGGCCACTCACTAACCTTGTCCTCCTTGTGTCAGAGCTAACGGATCAGCGACCGAGAGCTCCTGGTCTCCGTCTCTGCAGTTGGGTGTTTCCATCTCTAAGGGAGAGTTTTCATGCCTTGTTGGTTGCTTCCATGATTTCTCCTTCTATTTGCTTCTGCAATGCTGCGAGGCAGCCCCTTCACCTGCCCGCCGTGACCCACCCAGAGGCCTGCCCTCCTGGGGCTGCCATGGTGGGAGGGGGACGGGGAGTGGGTGCCTCCAGGCAGGGGGAGGGGACTCAATCAGAGAAGGACCCGCGGGGGCTTCAACTCTCTTAGTAACGTCTGCTTCGTTTACTCACACTGGGTGATGGGGACGTGGGCGTTCTGTATTATTCTTTATGCCTTTTTGTATATCATGATTCATAAAAGCCTTGTAAAAAAAGGTTAATACAAAGGAAAGTGGGTATCTATGAGTGTTATAAAGATAGCAGAGCAAAATTCACACGGCGCTGTGGTGCAGAGACAACCATCTCCCTAATGCAGCTGAGCACCACCTCCCCAGCAGAGCCCCAAGACCGACAGCAACACCTCACAGGCTGAGCTGGAGAAGGTGCTGGAACTGCTGTGCAGTGGGTCCAGAGTCCTGGGAAATGCTGCCCTCAGCGCAGAGA
The DNA here is from genome assembly GCF_021613505.1 of Equus quagga. Classification (NCBI taxonomy): domain Eukaryota; kingdom Metazoa; phylum Chordata; class Mammalia; order Perissodactyla; family Equidae; genus Equus; species Equus quagga. The sequence continues at coordinate 92,943,021 of NC_060268.1, forward strand.
ACGAAGCTCGGCAGTTTGCATGCACCGCAGACGCTGCAGTCTCCATCAGGAAGTTTGGGGCTTCTCGTTGATCTGAAAAGGAGGCGCCTGGTGGACATGATTGGGCTGGGAAAAAACCAGCAAGCATACAAACAAAAAAAAACCCACCCCTGTTTCTGGTCCTTGGGCGACCATTAAATGTTCTACCACCATGGAGGAAGGGACAACGGATGTCGGGGCCCCCACACTAGGGAAAAGGTGTGTTTGTGTGGGAGTGTGTAGGGGAGAGGTGCGAGATAGACAGCTTAATCTTCATTTTCCCTAGTAAGGGGTAGAAATCAGTAGATCATCGTTCAAACTGAAAAATCAGTCAATAGTCATAAAAGCATGTTATTGAGAATGATGGAGGTAATTATCAAAAGAACTAACCAAAGAGTCTGGACTTTGCGGGGCTAGCCTAGGACACTGTTGCTGTTTAACCGATGTTTATTGTACAACTGACCAAATACAAATTAAATTAGGAAAATAAATAAAACAGATCAAATCAGAGCGGCTCTGTCTGGGCTGGGAGGGCAAACCCCGGCCCCAGCCCACCCCTGGGACTTTCACAGCTTAATTTGAAACTAGACAAACCACCGTTTCAAGATATTCCCAGGAAACAAGAGGGAACCGCCAAACGCCTTGGAGGAGAAACAGACCCTTGAACAACAATTAGTCTCTGTGATTCAGGACGGGAGAACTTTGCTGCGTTCCGTTTCTACAAAGAAGCTGGGCAGACATCTCCCTTTTGTAGTTTATTCAGCTTTCAGAATCTAGAAGCAGCTGGAGTCTCCCTCCGTAGCTGTAGTCCCTGAAACCTAAGAATTGTCATTGGCCCCACGTTTAAGCAGCTGTGTCTTTCTGAGATGTCTTCTCCTGGCTGAAGATGTGCCTTCCCGGTCCTTCACAGGGATGTGAGGAGGGGGTCTTGAGAAAGAGCACAGCAAAAAGCTTCTTGCCCAGAGCCGTCTCTGACAGTGTGTAGAATTTTTCAGACACAGTCTTGGCTAATTTAAATAAAAGAAACTGCACATTTTGGTTAGGTCCTTCCTGGGCCAAGTTTTTACATAGATTTCCAGCAATGTCAATGCATGGTATACAATGATAGTCTCTTTAAATTAGGAAGAGGCTGCATGAAGATGTGAATGCAGTTGGAAAAGCTTTCAGCCTGAATCATGTAGAACAGGGAAGTATTTTTACTACATTATTTCAGAGTCACGTGTGAACAGTCACACGTGACTATGTCCTTTTTAAGCCTTAGGAATTTATATATTTATAAAATCTGCAAAAGGGAGCATTACATGTGGGGTCTGCCCAGGGATTTCCAGGAACACCTTTTTGGGGGGTTTGTAATGTAGAAGAATTTTTTGAGGTGTGTCCCAAAGGTTGCCTCTTTATCTGAGAACTCTCACACCCACTGCCAACCCCAAGGGTGGGCCCTGCCCGCTCCCCCATATGTTCATGCTCACTAAGTTGAGCCGTATGACAGTCGGGGGGTCTGACCCAGAGGAAGCACTCCAGCAGCTGAGCCAGTCGCCTTCTCTGCCCTGGGGATTTGGGTCAGTTAGTATAGGCACCAAATTCATTAGGGTTATGAAAAGACCAGCCATGTTTCAACAGAGAGGAAAAAGCCGGTCTGCAGAGAGACCAAGCGAGGAAAAAGCAGGTGTACCGGGAAGCAGAGATGAGAGATGCTGGGTCTTGAGTCAGATCATCAGGCAGAGACCGACAGAGGCCAGGAGACAGCAAGACCAAGCGACAGGCAAATGGAAGGACAAAGAGACAGAAACGCAGTAAGAGAAAAAAGAGAGGACAGAGAGACACAGGCGCATAGACTGAGAAAGACGAAGCGGGTGGGAGACTGTGCCTGGGCTCCCCACACGTGCCCCCACCCCCAGGCGGGCTGCTCCTCGTTCCAGGATCCCAGAGCCGGCCCTGCCATCATCAGGTAAATCGTTACTCTTTCTTAACCTGGTGGACGAAACTCTGTCCCTTTTGGCACAATTCCTGGGTGAGTCAGTCATCAGACAGTTCTCGGGAGTGAAAGAAGCTAGGGCTGCTGTTTTGTGTCTGTTCCGATCATTTATTTTTATCTTTTTTAGGAGGAGGGGGCATCCAGTGCTTTTTTCTTCTTTTTTCCCAAAGGGAAGGGAATTAAGCATGTCAGTCAGTATAATAAAATTCACGAAGTACATCTCTTTGTTCAGACAATGGTATTTTTTTCCTATCTCCAGTCATTAAGTCATTGCTGCTGTAGGAATGACACTTAAGTGACTGGGTTTTTATTTTTGTCCCCAAGGGACAAAAAGTACTGCCTACTTTCTCACTGTGCACAGGGTGGGTGATGTGTCCAAGGCGATTGTTCCAGAGCTTCAGAGAGCTGGGAACGGTTGACCTGTGTAGAGACCAGCGTTGGCCATCTCTGTAGAGTGAAACCCCACCAGCTTCTAGCGCACAGTAGGTACACAATAAATACAACTGAAAGAATGGACAAGGGACGCACATGAGTGCTCGTGGATAAACTGGCCACAGTAGCCCAAGCGGGAGGAAAGGAGCGGTGTGGGGACCTGGGCTTCAGGAGTCTCCTCCGTTTCCTTTCCTGCCATGTGGCAGGCTGAGTCACCTGCCCACCTGGACAGAGCTGGGGAGGGTCCTGGGCTGTGCCTGCCCTGGGACCCTGAGGCTCAGGAGGAAGGGGAGAGAGTAGGCTTCTGTTCACTGCTGGTGTGGCTGACATCAAAGCACAAAAGACTGCTCCAGGTTCAGAGGGGTCCAGCTCACTAGGGTGGGGGCCCCTGGGGATCTGCGGGAGGGACCTGGGCTGCCATTCCCTCATCACAATGAACGCCGTAGGCTGGGCTCTGATGGTGTCATCATAGTCATCATGCTGTGTCCACTGTCCCTGCCCCAATTCTGCAGGGGGAGGGGTGCCCAGTCCCAGCCCCCGTCCTACCCCACCGCGCAGAGTGATCACAGGGTCACAGCCCAGGGTCAAGGAGTCTGCAATGTCACAGCTGGAGTTGCCAGTGGCAGGCTGGGCTGCAACCTGCGCAGCTGCCCTATGGGGCAGATGGAGGCTGCCCTGCCAGCCCTGCTGCTGCCAACGTAAGGCAGCAGGCCAGCCTGCCCTCTGAGGGTTGATTCAATCGTTCTTTCACTTATTCGTTGACTGACTGCCTCCTCCCCCTGGAACCCAGAACCCAAGGCCCAGGAGAAGGGGACAGGCGGCCCACAGACGGCAGTCCATCAGCGTCAGCAGACTGACGAGAGCTCTCGCTTTCCAGGTCCTTTAGTCTGCTTTCACTCAAGGCCCCTGAGGCCATTTTCCTGAGGTTCTGGGTCTGAGGTTGCCTTTGACTGTCTTCCGGGCTTCGGGTTTTGGGCACCTGGGAGGCACATGTCCCCTCAGTGATTCTCCAGTTTTCACTCTGTTGTCTCAGGTGATGACTGTTGCAGTGTGAAGTTCAAAGCTGTTCCAATTATCAAGATTTTTGAAAGTCATCCAACTGTTTTTTGTTTGAAATTTGGGAGAAGTCTTTATTTTTCCATCGGGTTTAGGGATTTCACCAGGCTAGATCTTCGAGTCAGGGTGGCTTCTCATTTTCATTGGTATGAGATGACCCATCCCAGTCCATTAGAAAGTCTTTCATTCATTTATCTAACAGATATTAAGGGCTTACTCTGAGGGAGGGAGGGAGAAGGAGTGAGAGAGAGAAAATAAGCTTTGATTATTGACTGTGTTCTACTTGATTTATTCAGAAAGACTAGGAATTTTTCCCCATATTTTATCTTCACACTTTATCCTAAAAGTCTGGTCTTTTCCCTAGCTTTTCTTTCATCTCTCCATTAATCCTCCCCATTTGCCACATATATTTCTCTTGTCTGTCTTCTGTTTAATCACCCAGTCTCCTGTAATCCTATTAATCACAGCTTCCAGTGACAAGCTAAAGCAATGGGGCCCCCGGTTCCCCCGCACTGTCCTTGTCTAATGGCCCTGAGAAGAAGGAACAGTTGTTCTCTAAAATCTTCTCTCACTTGGTGTGAGAGATCCTTTTCAGAGAACAGGGTTATCCATACAATTTCACTGCTTTCTTCTTTTACTTCTGTGCTGGGGGCTTTCTGACTGGGATCAGATTAATTTTCTTCCTCTCATATTCAGACTCCCTTGCCATTGATGTGTAAATCCAATAAGAGTAAGTGGACTTTTTTTTTAAAACAATCACTAAACCTTGTAGTATATGTGTGTTCAAAAGGGAGGAAAGAGAGGAAAGAGAAAATGAGCGGAGGGGAGAGAGGATCCTGTTTACCACTCTACTCGAAGAGTGCAGGCCCCACACGAGCAGAGATAGAAGATGTGATGGCAATCTGTGCTTCTCTTAGTGGGTCTGGGGTCCCATGTGCCTCTTGTACTGTGAGCATCTCAACGTGAGAATGTGATTCCGATGTCTAAAGATGTGTATTTTTCATATGACAAGACCCATAAGGCAAACCAACTACTTCATCTGGTGCTCAAGCAAAGAAACAGCCATCCATCCCCACTTGGAAGGGAAAACTGGCTGAAGTGGATATTTGATAGGTGATACTGTACAGTAGAGATGTTTGGGTAATTTAAGGAGTTTTCGTGAGTAACTGACTATATGGGATAAAGTCTTACCTGGAGATTTTAGAATCCAATCCTCAGATAAGATGTGACCCCATTGTACAAGATACGTCAACCACGGTGTCGGGGATGCCACAGCTCCTTCTGGTTGAATAAAGTGGACAGGCACCTCTCCTCATAGCCTCTAATTTACAGGTCCCCTGACAACCTATGACTTGGTCCAAATAGACAATATGAGCCAGTCAGATTCCTCATCTCTGAAATTGGGGACAAAGAATGAGGCAGTTAGCCATGGGAGCTGAGACTTGAATGTCACACACTGCCATTTCTGCAATGTCCCATCAGTTGCACAGGTCAGCCCTATTCAGTGTGGGAGAGGACTTCACAGACACAATTCATTAACACTTGTGGGCACCTGTGACATTGCAGGCACTGTTCTGGGGACTGAGGAGGCAGGGATGAAGAAGATTCCTGTTCTCATAGTGCTTACCCAGAGGGGTGCTCTCAGCAAGGCATAAATAAATACGTGAGCAAGAGGGTCAGAGAATAGCAGAAAACCCTAAGTTCTGGAATGAAGCCATGAATTCTTTTTGCAAGTAACTATTTCCTTTTTGAGAAACCTCTTGGCTTGCTTTTGGGTTCTGTTGTTATCTGTAAGTTTAAGCATGGAGGAAGGGCTGATGATGAGGTTAAGTAACCAACGGGGTAGACTAAAGAGGATGTATGTCAACAATTGACTTTGGCTTCCCCAAACCAGGGAATACTCTGCCTCTATTTTGAGAATTCCTCACCTTATGGACTCACCCCTCCATACGGTGGAAGCCAGATGCTTTCCCAGCCTTGCTTACAGAATGGGCCGAGCATGCAACTTAAGAAACCACCACTCAGATGCGCCTGCATGAGGCTAAGTGACACTGAGAAGCAGGTGCCAAGGAATCCTTCCTGGCGAGGACGGCAGCAGACCCATCCAGCTCTGAGAGGCAGCAGCAGCAGGCATCCCAATGGGGGAACCGTCTTCAAGTGCCCACCAGGGCAAATGGCAGTGTGTGTGCACTGGGGGCTATTTGAGGACCGGTCCATGTAAACAGCTTCCAAGCCTAGTTTTCTGCTTTCACAAGGATTTTATAAGGCACCTAATATCCTTTAATAAATTCCTCTTCAGCTTCCACCAGCTAGAGAGGAGTCTGTTGCTTGTAAGCAAGGTCTCTTACTGGTATGTGGAGGGAGAAGGGCAATAATCCAATGAGTGAGATACTTTCCGACAGAGGTCCTGCTAGGAAGATGTTAACACAAGGAGATGTGAATGGAAACGGAGCATCCCTTTGGAACTGACTGCACTTGTAAATACATCACACGGCAAGTCAGAACATGTAAATTGAGTAGTAGCTACAAATTTGTGACAGTGGAAACACATACACACACAAGGTGATGTGAGAGAAAGTGACAGGCAGGGGTGGGGGCAACTTTTGATAAGGTGGTCGAGATACCTGTCTGAAGGGGTGACATTTGAGCTGAGACCTGAAAGATGAGAAGGAACCAGCCATGCAAAGATATGGGTAAGCAGACTTCCAGGCAGAAGGCACAGAAAATATAAAGGACGAGCTGATGATGTTGAGGGACAGATGGAAAGTTGGAGTGTTTGAAGTTTAGTGCAGGTGGGTGAACAAGGACACGCTGAGATGGAAAGCGGGTAGGAGCCAGTTCATGCCAGGCATTGCCGACCACGGCCAGGCATTTGTATTTTATTCTAAGAGTGCTGGGAAGCCATTAGAGGGTTTTAAACAGGGAGTGATATGGTACCCATGGTCCCCCGAGGATCCTGACTTCCTGGTATTTACAACTTTGTGTAGCCCCTCCCACACAGAATACAGCTGATCTGTGTATGTACTAAGATATTGCAGAAGTGACAACATGTGACCTTCCAGGTTAGGTCATGAAAGACATTGTGACTCTGCCTTCCTATGTTGGATCACTCTCTCTGGGGAAGCCAGCCACCATGTTGTGAGGACACTCAAGCAGCCCTATGGAGAGGCCCACTGCTGTGGCACTGAGGCCTCATGCCAACAGTCTTGCAAGTAAGACATCTTGGAAGTGGATCCTCCAGGCCCATCAAGCCTTCAAATGATTGCAACTCCAACCAACATCTTGCCTACAACTTCAGAGGAGGCCCTGAGCCAGAACCACTCAGCTAAGCAGCTCCGAATTCCAGATCCGTAAGTGCATGAGATCATAAATATTTGTTGTTCTAAACCACTGAGTTTTGGGGTAATTTGCTGCCTCTTTCCATTGTTCACAGCTGGTGTCTGTTTGTTTGGCGGGTGCCCATGCTTTAGAAGTTGTTAGGTATTTTGACTATCAGCCCTGAGTAGGAGTGATGACACAGAGAAGAGTCACGAGTAAGATGAGACCAAATGGTGGAGGCAGAGAGAAAAGCATCTCCCTGGGGAGGGATGACTCACTGGTGCTATTTGCAGGAGGACAGAGCAAAGATCTGCAGCCCAGCTTGACTGCAGTCTTGGCTCTTCCTGCATCCGAGTTGTTTTCCTGGGTTCCCAAGTTTCCGTGTCCTCATCATAGATGCCCCACGACTTGGGGTGAGACAGGTAATTTTCTTCCTTGTTCCATTCAGAGCAATTGTGAACCTGATCTTGGAGGCCTGGGCAGTTGTCCTGGTTCCCTTTCCTGGGCTGGGTGCTCAGCCCAGATAAGAGCACTGGGCAAGGGCCAGCGGCAGGAGCTGCCTTCCTTCTCCCTCCTCCGTGCAGTTGTGGCCACTCCAGCCAGGTGTGATGGAGGTTGTGTGAAGGGAATCCACTCCTTCGTCTCTTCCCATTGGAGGGGCTGGACCATGTGGATTCAGGATTCAGAGCTACGCTCCTCCATTTTTGCTCTGGCTGTGCCTGAGAGTTTGTTTGGGCTGATTTCAAGGACTTTTTACTGGGATTTAGGGAGAGGAGATGCTGGAATTTCAGCTCACTCTCATAATTTCCCGAAAATCAGACACAGCATTTCCCCCCTTTTTGGCATTTAATTTAAAAAGTATTAAATAGAAAAAATTCAAACAATATAAAAATAAAAGGTGAACTCCCCTTTCTCTTCCCACTCTCTGATTGTTCAGATTATCTCCAGCTTTTCTCTAATACAAACAGTTCGGTGAGGAGCATACTTCACTTATCCATGTACTACTGAGCAGGTGTCTCCAAAGAACAGATGTCTGGAAGTTTATCTGCACATTTTACATCTTGACAGGTTCTTCCAATGGCCTTCAAAAGGCTGTCCTGGCACAGAACGCCCCCAGCACACAGGAGCATTCCTTTCTTTTCGCCAATGCTAGATATTACCAAATTTCAAATTTGCATTTCTCTGATCTCTAGTGAGCATAAATGTCATTTCTCAATGCGATGCCATTTGAATTTCTTCTCCTGTGAATTGCTTGTTCTTGTCCTTTGACCATTTATATACTGACATATAAAGCTTTAGCCTTTGATATGAAGGGACTCTACATTTTAGGGTTATTATGCATGTTGCACCTACTGTCTGTCATTTGTCTTCTATCTTTGATATGGTCTCTAGCCCTACAAAAGTTTTAAATTTTTATGAGGTCAAATCTGTCCATCTTTTCCTTTAGGGCTTCTAGATTTTGTCTTTCTTACGAAGGTTTTCCCCACTCCAAGAATATAAAAAATATTTTATCATATTCTCTTCCAGTACCTTAATAATTCTGTTTGATAGCTAAAGTCAAATTGTCCTCCAGAAAGGTCGTACCAATTTACACCCCACCAGCACTGTGTGAGAGGCCTCTTTCTCATACCCCCACCAGCCCTGAGCACCCTCGGGCTTTCCAAATCTTTGCTAATAGTGAACAATATGTATCTCGTTGTTTTAATCAGGATTTCTTTAATTATGAGTGAGATCCAGCATCTTCTCATATGGGTATTAGTTATTTGCATTTCCTTCTCTGTGAACTGCCTGATCGCATCTTTGCCCTGGATTTTCTGTTGGCTGTTGGTCTTTATCTTATCGATAGATGGCTCATTGTTTATGAAGGAAATGAGCCCTGTGTCCGGCCCCTTTGTGGTGAATAATTTCCCCTAGTTTGTCCTTATCTCTCTGCTGTCTGCTAGCAGCATCTGTCGCCAGCTGCTTGGTGCAGCAGGATAGGGAGGAGCAAACCCTTGCCACACCCCATCAGTCACCTTGTCACCTCTCCTGCTCCCCGGACCTGCCTCCCCTGTGCTCGGCACGCCCCGAGGACCAGCCCCACTTTACAGGCATCCTCTTCTGAACATTTATGGCTAGATTTTTACCTTCAACTCAATCCCATCTATCTGCCTTTCACTTCCCAGCATCCTTTATTCCTCATAATTTCTGATAATGAGGATATCCCTTTGTAGTTTCTAGCCCAGTTATAGATTTTTAAAATACATATTTTTCCAGTCACGTTTAGAGGTTGGGTTGGGCTGGGGCAGTTGGAACAAGTGCTCAAGTTGCCCTCTTTTTTTTTTTTTTGAAGATGTTATTTTTCCTTTTTTCTCCCCAAAGCCCCCTGGTACACAGTTGTGTATTTTTAGTTGTGGGTCCTTCTAGTTGTGGCATGTGGGACGCCACCTCAGCATGGCTTGATGAGCGGTGCCATGTCTGCAATCAGGATCCGAACCGGTGAAACCCTGGGCCACCGAAGTGGAGCACGTGAGCTTAACCACTCGGCCACGGGGCCGGCCCCCTCAAGTTGCCATTTTGATTCAAGCTTTCCACCGTTAATTCTTATATAATCATGTAACTGATTTCTCTTACTGTTTCTTCTGGTCTTAAATTTGATTTTCTCCAAGATTTCAGGTCTAGCATCATGTCATCTGCAAATAATGATCATTTTACCAAACACATTTTAGCAAGCTTGCGTTGGCGAGCCACACTCTCATTCATGCAAACTAGATGACCAGGAAGACATTTAGAATTGAAAGAAAAAAACAAACCCAACTTCTAGACCAGAGGCTGTTGGTCAGCACATCCCGGGCGGGGTGCCCCCTAACGGTTATTACAAGGCAGTGGGAGAACGCCAGGGGGCGCTCTGTAGGCAACAGTTCCCTCTCCAGTGAGTATTAAAGTCTCCGCAGGTGAGGCTCCTTGGCGAGTCCCTTATTCATATTAATACTGGTAATCAACAGATGTAATAATCATATTCATGGATTGGTCAGAGGCATCGATCAGACTTCCATGAGCCTGGGACCGCTGGGTCCTCCATGTTGGAAACTCTGGGTGCCCCCTCCTCCTTTCTGTGGGCTCTTTCTCCGTTTTTGCTCCATCCTTTCCTCCTCCTTATTTGGTCCTTTCAAAGTCTCTGATTCTCTCCCGTATCCTGCCCTCACCCATCCCTACATGTCTCCATGCCTTTCCCAGTGTGTCCCACAGAACATCAGACTCACAACGTGGTCCCGACAGAAAGGACTGAGAGGTCAACACGTTTGAAAAATGCTGACCACCACGTCAGCCCCGTGGGGCTGGGCTGGCATTTTACAGCCTGTGGGAAGTCTTTTGGTGGAGATAGCTCTTCGCCGTGTTTACCGGGGCAGCAAGTACCCCGCGCCTGCAGAAGCACTGACCCGAGCACCCCTCATTGGCACTCTGCAGATCCAGAGCTGGCCAGGCCTCGCCGTGGGGAGCGCTGGCTCTCAGGCCCCTGGGCGGGAAGTGATTAAACACACTGTTCGCAGTGGCTAGAGGTGTGTGCTGGTGTAACACTGGAAGTTCCCCAGAGCTAGGCCAGCAAGATCCACCGGGGAGACGCAGAGCTGCAGCAATTCCTCGGAAAGTTCAGTCTTTGCAAGCTGGCGGGCTGAAGCAACTCTTCGCTCCAGGGGACTTCTGAGAAAGTCAGTGGGGCAGCACACACACTCGGAGGAACTGCTGAACAGCCAGGGCAGAATAACGGCTGCTCAGGGGCCTCACGGGAACCTTCTCTCCAGGGCACTGCCATTAATGTGGCTCAGTTTCAGTGACCCCAGACTCTGTCTCTCCCATTCAAGCTTCAAATCCCTGGGAGAGAAGATCTGGTTGGCCAAGAGGATCAAACAAGCATGGCCAGGGGAGCAGGTCTGTGAAGGCCTGGCTTCTGGGAGCCAAGGGCCCGAGCAGCCTCCAGTTTGCATGGCTCCCCCTGCAACCAGTAAAACCAGCCCCTGGCAGCTTGGTGGAGGGAAACATGGGCCCTGCCGAAACCAGTTATGGAAGATTCGGTGCCTATAAGGCCAGGCTTTGAGTAGGTGAAGAATAAGCACCATTTGAGGTTAGACTGGAAAGCTGGTGCCTTGAGAAGATCTGAGCACGGCCACTGGTGCCCTGGTCACACTGGTTAGCAACGCCAGCTCCTTAGAGAGGAGTGGGGAGGCTCGGACAGGAACCCTGGGTGTGTTGAGAAAACGATGTCCAGTGCTCCTTTCAGAGTATGGGCTTGGTCTTCTCAGTAAACCCTTTTGTTGTGTTTCTGAGGGCTCGCAATAAAGGACTCGTTTAATAAAAAGAGTAACAGGGAAAACGATAGCTAACATTTAGGGAGTACTTACCAGGGCAGGCCCAACCCCCATTTTGTAGATCAGGAAACTGGAGCACCCAGAGACCACTGCCTCACTCAGGCTTCACTGCCAGGAAGGGTAGAGACCAGATTTGAACCCGGGTCCCTATCACTCCAGAGCCCATGCACTTGGCCCCTAAGCAACACTAGGTCTTGTCCCTACACATATGTCCTGGTCATGTCTGCTGTCCTAGCACAGGTATCAACACCTTTCACTCTCAAAGTGTCCTGGTTTGGATGATAAATTCTAAGGAATCCAGGCTAGATGGAACCGACATTATCATAGCAAGATGCTGGTGGGCAGAGTTTGGAAATCCTAGGCTGCAGCTGCCCCTCACTGTCCCAGAACACTGGCTCCCAGTGCTCCTTCTCCCAGGGTGGGTCTGTGTTATGCTGGGGAGATGGCCTCATTGCCCCGATACCTGGGCACTTTGCAAAGCAGCCTTCCGAGATTTCCACGACTCCAAGGTTCTTTCTCTGTATTCTCCCTGCTCCCACCCGCTCCATGGACTTACCAAGCTCTGCTCCCTGTTTTCATGCCTTAGCCTGGCTAGGAAAGCAGTTGCTGTGGTCCCTCTGTTCCCAGGAAGGGAGTCACGCTCTGAGTGTTTTCCCCAGCCGTGGGTACGGAAGCTTAGGGCTTTTAACCTTCTTGTCCAAACCTGCAGGTGAGTCCTGGAAGCAGAGGTGTTGGGCTCTCCACTCAGATGGGGCGGTCCTGGAGAGGGCGTTGATGGCAAGGATGGGAAGGAAGATACTGGGTGCCATTTAGTTGGGCACTGGGGAGCCACGATTGAGTCAGACACAGTCCTTGTTTCAAGTCGTTCATAGACCAGGGAGAAGGCACAAAAGAGGAAACGAACAGAGAAGGTGCATCGGTTAACTATTGCTGCAACAATGCTACATAGCAAATGACCCCATCATTCAGTGGCTTACTGTTACAAGTATTTATTTCTGGCACATGTATCTGCAGATTGACTGGGGCCGCCCTGCCAATTTCAGCTGGACCTGGCCAGATTGGCTCTTAGGCATGGGTTTGGTTGAGGTCTGCCCTGTCTCTCATTCTTCTGGAACCAGTGGGCTACGCAGGGGGAAGCTGTGCTCATGACAATGGCAGATGCCCAAGGAGGGCAAGCTCAGCCACCCGCTTCCTGCCCCATCCCCCCCATGAATGCTTTGCTCCAGGTTTTGTCTCCAAACATCTTATTGGCCAAAGCAAGTCCTACAGCTGAGCACAAGGGCAAAGGGGCCTCGAGGGGTACCATTCCCACAGTGGGAGGAGAGGGAAGGAAATACTTGCCAAACAATAACCCAAATCTCACAGAAGGCTTCACACAGGAGGATTTTTCCAAGTGAAGATGGGATAGGGCACTGCTGTCAGCGAGATGAAATGCGCGTGTCTGGGGAGTTGTTAGGAGGCCTGGTCATGGGGGTCCCCTGAGCCGGAAGCCTGGCATGTCCTTTCTTTGAACACAATACTACCCGCGACCCCCCCCCCCAGTCATTTTCATTATTTCCAAACTCTAAAACTTCAACTCTATGTCACCAAACACAAGTTCAAGACTCAGTTTTCAGCAAGGAGTCATATTGGAAAGTGTAGCGCTTGGCCCTGCACTGGGGATTTATGCCAGTTTCACTGGTAATAAACCAGACAATGTTAGCCCACTCACCCCCATTTCAGGGTTCAGGTCTCCAACCTTGCAGCCCGGCAGCCACCCCGGCGTGGCTGTGACCAACGCAGCCCTTCCTGAACAGACTCCTTGACGACCAAGTCAAGGCAGCCATGAAGTGAACCCAAATAGCTCAGTAATGGAGGACTGGGAAACCCATTTTACAAGGACTGGCAGCAAGCGGGCGGCCCATGTGCACCAGGAACTGGGGCCAAACAATAGTGGGAAGGATGGTTACAGGACAGGACGCCCGTAGCGCAAACGTTGACAATGTAGAAATAAGAACTCACAGCATTAGGGAGGGGAAGGAGATAGGAAGTGGGTGAGCTCATTTCCTCATCCTAAATCGCAGGCTGTCAAGAGATACCATTGACAGTTGAAACATGTTTAAAGAATGAGTCCGGCCCCTTCATACTTTCCTTTTAGAGAAATAGTTTAGAAACAGAAGAGGCACAACTATTTACAGCTTGGCAACTTCTTTAGTTACATTTAGGTTTCCTTTTGTTCTGTTAAATTTAAAGACTTTTTCCAAAAAGAGCATGTAATGTGTGAGTCCTTTTTTGTAAACATTTCCATCCATCTCCTGTCCTTTTCTCTGAATGGGTGTGTAGAGAGATGTCTCCATTGAGGCTCCTGGGGGTGCTGGCTTTCCAGACCACTCGAACGTGTTTTTTGTACTCTTTAGTGTTACATGAATTTCTTATAAGGAGCATGCACCACTATTATAAAAGCAAAGGCTTTTTAAAAAAGTTGAAATACATTCTGGAAAAGAGAAAATTCTGCACTCCTTGGTTAGGCCCCTCTCACTTGTGCATCCTCCTGGCCAGGGCGGCCACATGGTGGACACTCTGTGACGGGCCTGGGATGGTTCCTTGGTGGCTCCAGGCCATCCGCTGCCGGGAGGGGTGTGGTTCATCCCACTGGTGGCCCGGCTGGGGGCAGAGTGGGGGACCACTCAGAAGTCAGCGACACTTGCAGTCCTGAGTGGGGAGGCACCTGGCCTTGGAGTTGGCCACCTGGGGTCAGAGCCTGTGCTCCGCATTCTGCGGGCTGACCTGGAGCCTCTCTGGGCCTGTCTCCTAGTCTGTAGACCCAGAAGCCATCCTCGCCCTGCCTTCCTTTCAGGCTGCAGTGAGGGCATGTGATGCGCAGAGTCTGATCGCCCACAGTCGTGTGGTCACTCAAGAGACTTGTTACTACACTGTGCCATCACAGGATTCAATTCTAACCAACACTGCTGCCAACGCAGTCTGAAGGCTAAATCTGAGGGTCAGGTGGCTCTATCCGGCTGTTTTCAGGTCTTGACAGCCACTCTTATGGTCTCAGCTCCATCTAGTGTCCACATGGAGACACAGGCACATATAATAGGCTTATTGTAAAACTTCTAATTTTTCTTCTACTAATTTCTATGCTAACTTCTACTAATTTCCATACTTGCAAAGAGTACAACACTCATCAGGCAAGGAGGATGCAAATAAGATCTGTATCGAGTATTCCTCCCCAGACTAAGATGTGGTCCTTCAAAGCAAGCGTTCTACAAATCCAGTACTTCTAAAGATTTGTGCACCCTGTCTTTGAAGGGATAGCATATTCACGCAACAAATAACACTTAACAATAACTGACATTCATTGAGTGTTCACTGTGTGCAATTCTAAGTGCTTTAATTGTGTGAGTTCACCTCACCCTCCACGACGCTATGAAGCAGGGGTGGGGGGTGCTCCTTGTCCCGATTTATAGATATGAACACTGAGGCACCCAAAGATAGTAAATCTGTCACTTTGCTAATTTCTGAGGGGAGGCAGAGGCTGCCTACTGGGGCTGGGGACGAGGAGAGAACCAAATGGGAAGCTACTGCAAGGCTAGGGAGACAGGGATTGGTGGCCGAGACAGTCCTTGGGGACTCTGGCTGGAGTGAAAGGTGAAGGAGGAGGAGGGTGCAGAAAGGCCTGCTTTCTGGCCTAAGCATCAGGGCAGAGGCTGTGATCCAAGAGAGTGTATACAGTAGTCAGTAGTTTAAAACTATTTGTTGAGCACCTACCACGTGGCAGGCACGGGAGATGGAGAATTCCAGTACACAGGCGTGGCCCCCGTCCTCGCAGAGCTTAGAGCTCCACGGGGAAGGTGGGTGTCACAGGGTGACAAGGCACGCTTGCTGGCGTACACAGGTCTACACAGGACAGGTGCAGGTGGGGTGCAGCGTAGATGAACCTGAGCTGACAGGTGGGTGGGGGTGGGGGCCGAATGTGGGGTCATTGACTTGAGGACTGGACAAGGTGGCCCAGGGACAGTTGAACTGAAGAAACAAAGATGGAAGGAGGATACACACAGGAGATGGATGTGTGACCTGAGAGAACAAGGACAAAAGGGTTTACTGGGGCTGAAGAGAGGATTTGGGGGAAAGGGACTGGCCACAGGGCTCAAATGTCAGGGAAAGGCCATGGAGGAGGGACCAAAGAGGCCACCAGACTGGACAGGCCAGAAGGGCTGGCAAGAGCATTGGGCAGTGGGACTCTGCAGACAGGGGCTGTGGATGGCAGGGAAGGGGGTGGAGTTGAGCGTGAGGGACTTCAGGGCGAGAAGGAGACAGGACTGTGGCCTGAGGAGTGACCGAGGCTGAAGAAAGAGTTGTTTCATCCAGTTTGCTTTATCAAGGAGGAGCCAAGGCACATCCACAGGCTGACGGGGACGAGCAGCTGGAGAGGGCTAAGCAGGAGGCAGGGGCTCCTTGGAGGAGGAGCCAATCCATCACAAATGGGGAAACGAGAACCAGCTAAGGCAGGGGGAAGACGGTAAGATGGGTATGGGTTTGGGACAATTCTGAGAATGGGGATAGAATGGAGAGCAGGTGGGATGCTGAGGGAGCTGCCCCGATGGCCTGGAATTTCTGGACGTGAGGAGAGAAGGGAGGGCCTGAAGAGGGGAGAGGTCTGGAGCGCCCCTGGGTGGCAGGAGAGGACTGGGTTAGTGGACAGTGTAGGGCTGTTGGTTTTCTTTGGCAGGGAAAGGCCAAGGGTCAGAGCAGGAGGGCTGGTGAGGGAGTCATGGAGGCTACCGACCCCATGGTCTAGGCTAGGGAAGGAAGGGAAGTCAGGAGTGGACAAATAGCCTGAGAGAAGAAGAGACAAAGGATAGAATTCTCAGTGGGGTCAAAGAACAGGGTGTGTGTGGACCAGAGTGGAAGTGGTGGCTCAGGAAGTTAGGGCCAGAGATGGGATTTCTGAGGAAGATTTCGGAAGAGTCGCCTTTACGATAAGCCTGGGTGAGGCTGAGGAAGTGGGTCTCTGAGGGACACGTGTGGCTGTGTGCTGTTGGCAGGCCTCACTTGTGACCATGCTGGGACAGGGGGAAAGGGGAGGGACGGCACGTAGAAAAGAGAACCGAAGTCCTTGGTGAAGTGGGAGAGGGCCTAAAGGCCAGCATGCGACAGCAGAGCATGGGGGGAGGAGCACCAGTGGCCCGAACCTCCGAAGGGGAAGGGAGGTTCTAGATGAGGGCAGGGCCAGGGCTATGGACAGGGTGCTGGCAGTGGGAGGCAGAATCCTGAGGCCTTGCCAGGATGCCGTCTGTCCTTGGTATTCACGGTTGAAAGGAACCGTGTGCCTCAACCTTCTGAACTTCTCTCAGGAGTGGATGCAACAGCACGTGTTAAGAATGCTTGACGAGCAGGCCAGTGCAGGCCCTGCCACGCCAGGGACCAGAAATCCCCAATGGCAGGCAGAGCCGAGGCTTCCCACCAGTTCATCCCACCGAGGCTGAAGAAAAACACCAGATGCAGATGCCACCTTATAGTGCTGCTTTTAATTACGAAAGATGTAAAATGAGGCGTTATAAAACTCGGAAGCTACTTTACACAAATTCCAATCTTTAAATATTGTTTAACAAGGGGCTGGGACTCAGGACACTGGCGGGCAGGCTGACTAGTTGCTCTGATGGGTCCACCATGAAGCAACGGAACCATCTGTGCATAAATCAGAAGAGCCCATGAGAGTCAGATTGGAAATGTCTTCAAATACACAAATGGTTGGAATACACAACATCTCAGCTCAGGTGACAGACAGTAGACTTAGGAGAAATGAAACAGGACAAAGGAGAATTTATGTTGATCTTGACATGATCAAGAAAATTCTCTCCTAACACTGTCTGTCCTAAAAACCACAACCACACAGAAAGAAAAAACGGAAACAGATAGGTTTTTAGTTCTATGCTATTTAACTGCTAGTAAATGAGAGTAGTACAGCCATAAATTTCTTGTGACAAAACTAAATATCGAAAAATAGTTTATTTTGAAGTATGCAGCCACTTCAGATGCCGAGGACCACCCCTGGTTTGTTGCAAAGGCAGCAATGAGTGCAGACTCAGCCGCTGAAGGCACGACACCTGTCCATGGGTGGCCTGGACACCATCTAAGCAAAGTGGATGGTCTAATGCCCAAAACCTTTTCACAGGACAAGACTGGACTGATGGACTTACGGACAAACTTAGTTCAGTGCTAAACCTTACTGTCATCATTACAGTCCCGCCAAAATGTCACTTTTCCTGGGAGCCTCCATTTCCATGTGTCACCTGGAGAATGCCCCAGGGGCAGCGCACTTCACAGTGTAGGTCTCAGGGTCTCCAGTTGTAAGGCACGGCTGCCCTGCAGACAAAGAGAGCTGGCACCCCGACATCGATGATCCCCACGGGAAAGGCACTGTGCAAGAGTGGATTATGCTGGGACCTCCATTTCTCCAAAAAAAAACCCAAAAAACCCCACACCAAAAACTTCTTACTAACAGCATCACTCCCTGTCTCAAAGGCCAGATCAGATTTCGGGGACCTTCGACACAGGAAAGGCAGCAAGGAGGTGGCTTCTGTCGGCACACTGGGGTGCTGTGTATTGTTACAAGGAAAGGCCCTTTGAACAGAAGTCACCTCCGTCTGAGATCTCAAGTCTAAAGGGATCTGCAAGTTGCACTGGGAAGAAGGCTTGGGGGGAGGCCGACTCCTCTCCGAGCCAGGGCTCAGGCAAGGACTGCGGGTGGATCTGCCGATTCAGCAGCAGGGGTTCACGGCTAATGCGAAGCGAGGAGACCTGGGTCCCCCAGAGGAGGATGGAGTGGTGTGCCAGCAGGGTAATTTGAAAGACTGGACGTAAGGCAATCCCTCTGAAGACAAAAGAGAAACGGGACGAGGTCTGGAGATGTTGACAGTCAGGATCCTGCGACAGACTCTTGCCATAAGGCACAGAAGTATCGGGTTCAGACCCTCCTAGCGCAGCCTGGCTACTTTGCGGGAAAGCAGTCTAGCAACCTGCAGTGACACTCCTGGTGGCCCCAGGAAGGGCCATGGCTGTCCAGGCAAAGGTTCGGCATCTCTCATCTCCCTGCAGTGTTGCTGTCCTCCCCGCCCTGTCTTCCCATGCCTATGCTCTGCTCCACTGCCCAGACCGCTTCCCAGAAGTGCTCTGAGGCATCGTCCCCTCTGTTCTCTTCAAACCCACCAGTCAGGTTTCTGGTCAGGGGCTGGCCTAGCCTAAGTTGGAGGAAGCAGGCAGGGGTGGAAATGTGGTGACACTATTTTATACTAAGGTACTGATGACTAATGATGGTTTCATGAATTAGGCCTTCAATTTACTATAGACTATTTCTTCAACCTCAAAGAATGTCTCTCTTTTTAAAGCAATCTAGAGCAAAACGTGCATCTGAGAGGGAAGACCTTTTGCGGTGAAGGCCTGGCCAGGATCCCTGAAGCCCCAGCCTTGGGAGGCTCAGACATCCTGGAGGCGCTCAAAGATAGTCTGTGCCTACCTGCCATGCAGAGCAACTCAAGGAGAGCACAGCACCCAGTCGGATTGTGGACTTGGTCACCTAGTGTTACAGCATATTAAAGTGCACGCTGAACTTAACCACAGGCGTGTTAGAAAAGCTAAAGCTCTGAGATTTGGCAAGGAATAGGGATAGGTAAAGATTAGACTGCCTCCCGGCAAGGCAGATTCGCTCATTCATTCCTTCATGCACACATTCAACACGCAGTTACACAGCACCCACGCAGTGCTAGGCACTTAGGTACTAGGGGTTCAACGAGGAAGAAGGCACAGTCCCTGCCCTTAAGGAGCTTACGGTCTAGTGGGGTCATAGTGCCACTCCCGGTCCACAGAGAAACAGCTTCCCTCAGTCCAGACCTCCGGCCATCCCCTCCAGCTGGTCTGCAGAGAGGGAGGCCTGCACTTGCCTGGAGCTTGTCTGGGGGATGACACGTGTCTGTGAGACACCTACAGCCCCCTTCCTTCTTCCCCAGCCACCAAGAACAGCACTGTTCTCCTCAGGCCCGTCTATCACCAGGGGACTTTCTTTCAGTGACTGAGTGGAATAGTCTTCCTCTTCCTCTTGTCCACAGGAAAAGGGATCCTGGAGCAGCAGGAGAGACTGCAGACCGGAGGAAACAAAGTAGACTTCAGTTTGCTTAACTCAAGTCTGTTCTTGGCCTCATGGTAGTCTTCTTCATATTAGAATTAAGGCATCGGAGAGAACACGGCTCTCCTCTCTGTTCTGGCACATCCCTGCCACCAGCTGGCGGGCGCACAGCCATAACAGCTAGATCGAGAAGGCCCGAGGTGCTGGGGTACCGCTGCTCAGACCCAAGCCCGTTCCCGAAAGCCTGTGGCTCCTGCCGGCCTCCCCTGCAGGGCCCTTCTTCAGTGTCGGCTGAGATCAGTGGTTCTGAGCACTACGCAACGCTACTGGGGCCTCCAGTGCACGGTATTTTCTACTTTTACACATCGATCAACCAGATGGCCAACAGAAAGATTTAACGGTCACGGTGAGGACCCACTCATCAGAAGCTCCAAAGCAGCCTGCCTGCAGCAGCACCCTTGCCGCAGGCCTGGGAGGCAGTGCACAGCTCTGTGGTCGAGAGGGAGCCACAGCGTGCGAGACGCGACCTCATCCGAAAGCTGGGGGCCGTGGAATCGGTTCCTTCTACATCAGAAGCCTGAGATAACTACAGCCCAGGGGTCTAGCTGGCTCCATTCTATTCCGTTCTATTTTAGCTGTTTCAGAAATAAATTCTCCTGTTCTGTTTCACTCTGTCACAGTCGGTCAGCTCGAAATGTCTCTTCCACAGAAGGGTCAAGCAGGCCCATGCTGGAGTCACTTAACATGTTGAGTCCGTCCAGGCTCAGGGGTTCAATTTGGAGCTCTTCTTCCAACGGAAACGGAGTGTCCACGCTCAGGCTGACCTCGGGCATGCCTGCCAGTGCGCTGCTGAGGTCTTTGAACAGGCTGGTGCTTGAGTCTTCTGGAAGGAGCAACGAGAGGGAGAAACAGTGCGGATTAGGAGGCGTGAGGGCCCCAGGCTAAGAGGACACAACTGATGACATCTCCCAAAACACTGTCCCTCTTATCTTCCCAAGCAGGACAGTGATGGCCTGTGTCCCAAGCACCCCCAGGTCTGCAGCAGTTTTGCTGTGGAATCTACATTTTTTTCAGTCAGTTCCACAACTCCCTTTGCACAGTTGTCAGTCACTTGAAACTCAACAGTTCAGAAAAGGCTCAGGTCACCAGGCCCCTTCCCCAGGGCCTCGTGGTCTCTGGGGCTGGACAGCTGCATCTCAAAGAGGTAAAGCTGAGCTGGGGGACTTGCAGGTTCGCTTTATATAATATTGTTGTTTAAACTATCTTA
The DNA here is from genome assembly GCF_021613505.1 of Equus quagga. NCBI lineage: Eukaryota > Metazoa > Chordata > Mammalia > Perissodactyla > Equidae > Equus > Equus quagga. The sequence continues at coordinate 92,963,537 of NC_060268.1, forward strand.
CAATGGAATCTTTAAAAACTAGCAAAATAAAAATAGCAAAGAAGCTGAGTGGTGGCCCACACTCACCTGTCAGAACGGTGTTTGGGAAATTCCCGCAGTTAGAATACAGGTTTGGTCTCAAATGAAACGAGTCCTGGGGTTCTCGTGGACCCTGCGGCACCAGGGGCACCTGGAAGCATCAAAGGTCACGTTGTAAGGGACCATCTCTGCTTCCAAGGAGTGAAGAGTGCAACGTGCTCTCAGAGCAAAACCGGACATGAAAACTCTCTTAGAGGCCGTTCTCTCTAGGATCCGAGAGTGCTTTGCCATTGTGATAACCTACGCAGAACATTCTTCTCAGGAGGCAGATGCTAGGGTGGAGGAGGGGTCCCTGAGGTCCACAGTTTGGTGACCTGTCCCCGTTCACACAGGGTCTGGCCCACTAAGCCATCCCAGGAGGCACCAGTGGTCATGGTTTCAGTGGCCCCTCTGGTTTCAGACACCCTTCCTCCTCAGTCTCACCAAGACTGAAAACCTTTGCAAACTCTGTGGTGGGAACCCTTCAAAGGCTCCATCTGTAAACAAGGAAGTGACAGGCTTTTTTCCTCTTTGGTGTCTAGAAAAACAAGAAAGTGGAAACTTTTTCTTCTCACACTCAGAGGGAGGAACCTCAGGCAAGCCCCTCTCTATGAGAAAGCTTCTGTGAGGACTGGTTCACCTTCTGACTCACCTAGACTAAAGCGGCTTCTTCAGAAGACGGGGAGGCAAGGACTACTGGTTCCTACCACAAGGCTCCACCATGGCCTACTCAGGAAAGATCTATCTTTATTTATTTTACTGTTATTATTAAGTTCTGGAAAATGCTCCACTCTTCCTTCTCTCCCTAATCCAGCCAAGAGACCAATCCATACTTACTGAACACTACAGCATCCCGGGATATTAAAAATGATCAGTGTTAGGGAGAAACTAAAAAGCAAAAGGAAATGGCTGAAGGAAAATATCTTAGGGGAGGACCCCTGTCCCCACCAGGACCGAGCTCTCCCCAGGAGGCCACACACAAACCGTGTTGGTACAGGAACTCGGCCTGCAGGCAGAGGCCTTTTTGTGTCCCAGTCGCCTCAACATGACAGATTAGTGGACTGCTGTGGTCCCTTCTGGTGTGAACAATCCTACAATTCTATGACTAGAGTGTCATCAGAAGTCTTCTTGAACCAATTGTTCCAACAGTTTCTCTGCAGAGGCCTGACACTAAATAAGGCAGCCACACCAGCATCTTAGGGCCAGGGGAGAGTCCAGGTTCGCCTCGCCACCGAGCACATCTGAAATCAGGGAAGTGGAGTACCAAGTCCATCTGGTGTGGGTTACACACTGGGATGGCCCAAATGGGGCAGTCCCTGCTCCAAGGAAGAGGCAGGCCTGGGCGATCACTCACCTGTTGGGTAAATGCTGGGTCTGGCCTCAAGGACTGCTGGTCAAAGCTCACATCCGGGAAGAAGTTGGTCAAAGAAGAGCCCTTCAGGGAATAAGGAGGGGACCATTCAGCTTGGAACTCAAGGCAAAATGGGTGTTCCCTCCTGATATTCCTGCTGGGACTCACCTGGGGCGTGAGGAGCGGGAAGTCTGACTGCGGCAGAGATGAGGCTGCCTGGGGCTGCTGAGCAGGGGGCTCCTGGGTGCGGGGCTGCTGCAGGAGAGGCTGGGGGAGCTCCTGGGGTGTGGGGTAAGGGGGCGGTGGGGACACATGGGCTTGAGCTTCTGTTGGCAGGAAAGAGAGCGGGCTTCGATCGGAAGACACCATCTGTAACGAACAAAGCCACTGATCAGCGTGGCTTCTGAGCTTCTAGTGGTTAAGTCCTTTAAGATTAGGAAAAGCCTGAGCTCTTCCTCACCATGGTATCCTCTGCGATGCTCTGAGAAGCCTCTTTCTCCTCCTTCAAAGCATATCTCAAATCTCACTTCCCCATAAAGTATTTCCCATTCAATGACAATTTCGATTGTCTTAAACCACAAAAAGAAAACAAAACAAAAAACAGCCAATTTCACAAATTTCCTTGCAGTTTTCTCAGTGAAAATCATGTTTTTTTTTTTTAAAGCCATAACTTCTGGTTAAAGATGGGAGACTGAAAAAAGCACTTACTCTGCCGTCTCCCAAAATTCTACTAAAAACACTAAGATAACATTAAATAACAATAAAAATTAATAAACAACACTAAAAAAACCACAAAGACAAAGATAAACGGAGAGAAGAAAATGGTAACAAAATATGGAAAATGAAAAGCAGATGGGGGGGATGGCCCCATGGCCTAGTGGTAAAGTTTGTGCGCTCCGCTGCAGGCGGCCCAGTGTTTTGTTGGTTTGAATCCTGGGTGCGGACATGGCACTGCTCATCAAACCATGCTGAGGCAGCGTCCTGCATGCCACAACTAGACGGACCCACAACGAAGAATATACAACTATGTACCGGGGGGCTTTGTGGAGAAAAAGGAAAAAAATAAAATCTTAAAAAAAAAAAAAAAACAGAAAAGCAGATGGACAAGTAGCAACTGTCTTAGCAGAGCTGAGAAAGCCAAATGCTAAGCTAGTAGCAGGGAAAAACCAAGAGGCAATAGGATTTGCAGCACAGCGGCCCTTAAGGGTCTGGAACCAGGACTGTGGGAGCAGCAGGGGAAGCCAGAGCCAGAGCCAGGGGGACCTCAGCAAAGTGGAGGTGAGCCGCAAGCAGGCTCTGGAGCCCTGCCTGCCAGGGGACTGGAGGGCTGTCCTCTGCTGGGAGCACCACTAAGGGTCTCGGGACAGGGGATACCAGACCCTGGAAGGCGGCACTCTCCTGAAACCCAGGGTTTATGAGAAAGCTCACCTCCGAATCTTGAGCCCTCCACCCTTCTTTCCCAACTCGGCTCTCAGAATGCTGGTGTCCAGGCATACACCCAGGTGCATGATTAGGAGAAGTGTCCTTCAGGCACCTGATAAGCCTGAGAGAAAATCCTAAAACTTACAACATCAGAGGTTCCCCAAGGAAATGGCCGAGCCAGATGACTCAACAATGAAGACCACACTCAACAAGCCCAGCCATCTACACAGAGCTCCCAATCAGGTTGTTTGTGACTGTTCTTAACTACGAGCAGGGCACCAAGGATCAGAGGACTATGAGGAAAGCAGCTGAATGAAACTCAGAGACGAAGGCAGACACACTGAGAAGAGAAGCTTAGAGAAATCTAGGCAGGAAGAAGTAGTCAGGAAAAACAAAATTACCATTATAATATTTAGGCTATTAAAGAGCTCCTTATCTGTTAGAAATACCCATTAAAATAGTTGCAATATGTATTTTGATATACATTTTTTAAAAGAAGGGATATGGATGAGACAAGATTACAGAAATGCTAATAACTGTTGAGGCTAGATGATGGGTATAGAAGAATTCCTTATATTATGTTCTCTACTTTTATGCAAGTTGGAAAATTTCTATTACAAAACATAAAAATAAGAGAAACCAGAACAAAAACTACCACTGAAAACCTCAAAGAGATAAAAGATGATATTGCATCCATGGAATAAGTATGATGCTATAAAAATGGAACATTCAGAGAACAAAAAAGAATTGTTGGCAATTTAAAAGTATGAGAGCAGAAATGAAAAACTTAACATAAGGGTTGGAGGATAAAGTTGAGAAACTCTTCCAGAAAGCAGAGAAAAAAGACAAAGAGAGAGAAAAGAGGAGAAAGAAAAAAATAAGGACATTAGAGGAACAGTCCAGGATGTCCAACATTTGTACAACAAGAGTTCCAGAAAGAGAGAACAGAAAATCAAAGGGAAGAAATCATCAAAGAAATAATTAAGGAAAACTTCCCAGAGATGAAGGATATGAGTTTCCAGAATGAAGAAACCAACCAAATATCCAGACTCATGTCAAGCCACATTATCTGGGAGTTTCATAACACCAGGGACAAAAAGATCTTACAAGTCTCCAGAGGGGAAAAAAGGAGATTTCATTCAAAGGAGTAAGAATTGGAATGCAATTGGATTTCTCAGTAGCAACTCTAGAAACTAAAAGGCAATAGACTAACACCTTCAAAATTTCTGGAGAAAATTATTTCAAATGTGAATTCTATAGCCAATTATTAATTAAACGTTGGGTAGAATAAAGACATATTTAAGGCATGCCAGGTCACACGTACTCATTCTTATAAAGCTACTGGAGAAGTTGTTTCTAAATGTATTGAGAGAGATCTACCCAATTCTGAAGGTTTGGGATTCAATAATTAACACACACATAGAAAACCAGATTAACTTCAAAGTGAGACATTGATTAACTCCCAGGAGAAAAAAACTGTTATTTCAGAGTTTACTATATGGTTCAATGATGACTACACTATTTTAACTATAAAAACACTAAACACTGAGTAGTGCTCTAATCAGAAAAACAAACCACATTGTTGGAGATGAGGAGGGTAAGTAGGAGAGTGTGTGTGTGTGTGTGTGTGTGTGTGTGTGTAGAGGGTTCAAAAGAGTTGAAAGAGAACTGATTCCTAATCTTCCATGTAGGATGCCATTAGATACTGCCTAACACTAAACATCTAGAACAAAGTAAGCATGAAATAGCAGTTACACCCCAGAGATTAGCTAAAGTGGTTGAAAGCAGCCACGTCTAGGCAGAAAGAAATATGGTTAGTGGGAGGGGAAGACAACTGTTATTTCATAACAAGCCCTTTAAAACTATTTGACTTTTTAAACTACGTACATGAATAACACTGGGATTTTTAAAAATCTAAACATTAAGCAAATAACAAATGAAAACATCTGAAAGACGACACTCTCTATCCCCACAGTCTCCTTAAAATGTGGCTAGAAATTAAGAGTGTATTCTTTATATCCTATAAAATAATCTTGCAAAATAAAATAAAAGGCAATCCAAGAACACAGAAGAACCATTAAAAGACAACTATGAAATATCCTCTCGCCCTCTCCCGGAAGGGATTACTCATATAATCAAGATCCCGTAGTTAGCGACTGGTGAAGAGTGACTAACAACTGATCTGCTAACTCCTGCTGCTGTGTTCTGACTCCCCCTTGCTAAATCATCACTCATTTACAGCGAAGTGGTGAGTAAACGACGTTATAATGTATCTAGAGAGTGACCAATAGGTTAAAAATATTGATGGTTATGGTAAGGGAACCATCCTAAGGGCTTAGAACAAAGACAAAGTCAGCAAGTTAAAATATGATGTTTCAACTCCTAAATTCCTGTAACAGACTTATGACTTCAAAATGTGCCTCCTTCTAAATAGACCTCTTTGGGTCCTTTTACGGAGCTATGCTTTTTATTATACCTAGTATTTCATGAATAATAAAAGTATTGTTTCTCAAATCTATAGTCCTAACTAGGGAGGAGGTCTAAGCCAATATCAGAGCTTCAGGAAGGCTCTAAGTGTCTTCCTCGGTGTTCCCCTGCAGCTTAAAGAACTTAGAGAATCAATTATTGATTTTCCATGCCAATTTAAAAATCCTAACCTGGTTTCCGCTGCTGTCTCAGATATATCTGGATTGCATCCTCTACGCCCTACTCTTTCCCCCAACCCCAACTTTGTGAGTTAGTGATTGCAAACTGTCCAATGTTTGCTTAAGAGTAATCTGCTATCGGACCAAGAAATCTGCTACTAGAAATCATTAATGCATTCTGAATTATTCACACTCCTGCTCTCTCTGATTTAACATATAAGTGAGAACTGACTGCACTGGAGACCTCAGGGACCACGCCTGGCGTAACGGACCCTATCCATTTCCCACATGCTTCCGTCTGTTCCACTGTGAGTTTGTGTTTGTTTTTACCTGCGAGGCAGGGTATGGGTTCAGTGGGCTGGTTGAAGAGAGCTGTCTGCTGAAACCTTGAGGTGCTTCAGGGCCAGGAGAAAGTGTGAGAGGGCTGACGGGAGGCTGCCTACGCCGAGAGGGGCCGCTCAGGTTTGTGGTGGGAAGAGAGGGGTTGCTAAGGGAGAAGAGACGGAGTGAAGGGTGAAGAGCAGAGGCACTGGGAGCGGACGTCTGTGGGTGGCGACTTAGGGAAGAGGAAAGCGCCGTCTTGTTGAGCGTGGCCTGGATGGAGGGGTTACTCCGAGAACTCTGGAGACCTGGGAGACAACAAATTCACAAGTTACTTGCTATAATTTCAGAGAGTTTTCCAAAGATTAAAGGAAACTTAACTTCCTACCATCCGTACTGACGATGATTCTGTACGTAAAGGAGCTCCCGGGCAACTTTCCTACTGAGAATGTGTCAGATGGACCAACGCAAGGAAAAGACGAGCTCAGACGGAGAGAGAGACGCCACTGGGACAAGGATGAGTTTCTCTTAAGAGGAGTGAGAGCACGTACACCCCCTGGGAGGGCAGGCCTAGGTAAGCATGGGCTAGTGGAAGCGAATGTTCGGTGTGCTCAGCTCCAACGCAGAAAAAGACCCCAGGGCTGTACAACAAGTTCTGTTGAGTCCCGAAGGTGTCTGTCCCAGGCACACTGCCCAGGTCCTCTGCTGCCTTTAGAGATGTCCTGTCACTAGGGTCGTGGCTCTGGGGGAGCTGCCTCAGTGGAGCCTTTAAATACCCTGAGCACCCCAGGGAGTCATAGGAACGGACACTCTCACGTCTCCTGCCCCGGGTTCCTTTCTTTTTGTTTTTCCGGCTCCTGAGAAATTGTTCACCACAGTCTATTCCAATTCAGGGAAAATGAAGTTCTTGCTGGCGCTTTGCTTTATTTGTGGGGAGGGTAGTGAATTTTATAGCAGGAGCAAGAGAGTTTGGGAAAGGCATTTCCATGACACAGGCTGCTAGGGCACAGGCTCCATGAGGCCAGGGACCCTGTCCCATGCCCTGCTGGATCCCTGGTGCCTGGCACGGGGCCTGGCACAGAGTGGATTTGCTCCGTGAACAAGGCTGCTGCTGCTGCTGCTGTGTATCTCAACTGGCAATGCCCCTGTTTCAAAGCCCAGCCCATCATTCTTGTCCAGCAGTTGGGGTGAGCAGAACTGTCAGTTGTATCATATTGATGAAAAACTAAGTGTTAGATAAACGTTATGGAAATGAAGAAATGATAAAATAAAGCATTTTTAGCTGGCAAATTATTTTTAAAAGGTAGGAAAGATGTCTCTGATAAAACCCTAACTAGTTAACCCACAACTCAACTCCATGAAAAGGGCAGAGATTCGGCTGGCTCAAATTAGAATCAGAGCTAAAGATCTGAATTTAGATTAAAAAAAAAAAAAACACCATTCATTCATTCAGAAAGCTCAAACACTTTAAAAAAATATGTGCAACTTTGTATACCATGCATTTTAAGGAGTAGTTAGAAACTGTTAAAACTTGACACTGGTTCTGACATGTTCCAGAAAAAATAATGCTTTTTTGAGGAAAGTAACAGCCAGTGATTAAACATGGGATTTTCAGCTGCAGCAAAGTGTCAAAGGCAGCACTGGAGAATGCTAGCTTCCCCAAGACCTGCGGGAGCCAAGTGCCAGTGCTGCTTCACTTATGTGACCTTGGATGTCCCTGTTACAGAGAATTCACCAGGGACACATATATAGCAAAAGGATAATAACATGACCAAAAATAAAGGTTGCCTCTGAAATCAATTCTTCAAATGTAATATTATGTTGCACAATGGCAGCATCGCTGCAATCAATAGGAACCTTCCAGGTGACTACCCCAAAGGGGATCACTCTCATTTGATGGTGAGTTTTGATTTGCATGGACAAGTCTTGCTGAACCCAGAGTGAACCAGCAAGCACTTCCCCTTTAGTCTCTCTCGAAATTGAATGGGAAATTGGAACATCGGTCAGGGTTCAAGTAAACATAGTCATGTTTCAACATGGGGCCCGAGCTGGGGGCACTCAGACTCCTACAGTGACACCAAGACACATTATGGGTAGCATTTTAATACAGCCGTATTCTGCATTTTTAAGCACTTCTGAAAATTTGAACCAGTAATTTTGAACTGTGGTAGATTTGTATTTAATATACATATCCATTAAGCATAAATATTTTCACCGTATCCATTATAAATTTTCTAAAATTTAAAATATTCTCTTTTGAAATCCATTGGGAAATTGCAGGGATCTAGAGAGACACCTGTAATTACAAAATATCACATGTTGACAAGAGCCACTAAATTTGTTCAGCCAACAGAACAGAATGACACTTTTCTTGACTCTTGAATCTTATTCTCCAAGCCCCAGCACGCATGGGCTAGAGAAGGCGACAGAGAATGAGGTTCAGCAGAGCCGCTCCAGAGCTCATGAAATCCAGCAGACCTAGATCACCAAAGTGAAATGCCAGCAGGGTCAAGAGCTACAAAAACAGGGAGGTTATCATCTCTAACTCAGATGCAGTCACTCTCATTCAGCAATTCACTAACAGGCCACCTGGGCCGAGACCCCCCAGGATCAAGCGCCCAGAGGACACGGCACAGTCCTTGCTGAGCGGGGGATACTTACCAGAAGAGCTTCTGAGGCCCAGGTGCGTCATAGCAGCGGGGAGGTTGCCCACACTGTGCCCTACACTCATGCTACCAAAGACGTGGTCACCGGTGTCCAGGGAGGCGGGCAGGGGCGTGGAGTAGTGGAGGTTGGTTAGATCTGGCAATGACCCCCCAGTGTTCAGGGTCCCCAGAAAGGGTGAAAGGCCTATGTTTTGACCGTTGTGTGGAAAAGTGCTGGAAAAAGAAAGGTAAATGTTACTTTCTAAAATGCACTTGGCTGTTGGGGAATAGTACACATATGATATTTTCCTTGTCAAATAAAGCAGTGGGTATCAAGGACCCAAGTCCTCAAACAGGCTCTGACTCTCGCTCATCTGAGAACTTGCGTCCTTGGCTTGACCTCTGTGAAGAGCAATTTCCTGGCCTGTTTGACTGGAGTAAGGATGTCATCTATGTCTACTTTACAGGACTATTGCCCAAGACCAGATTAGATTACGGATGCAAAAGAACTTTGAAACTTATCAAGTACTATATAAAATGTGACGCACTGCTTTGTATTTATAAGGTTCTTTTTGCTAGATTTCTAAATTACCTTTCCTCAAAAAAAAAACCAGAATCTCTATCAACCAGATAACTTCTAAGATAGAGTTTTTCAGTTACAGTTTTCACAAACTTTAAAGTGAGAAAGAGATGCTACCATTCATTTATCAAAATCTGTTGGTTGGTCACTGTGTGCCAGGCACTAGGCTAAGTACTGCAGTACAACGATCAGGGAGCAAAGTGTGCACATTGGTGGTCAGGCCTGCCCCTAACATCTGCAGGCCTGGAGTGAGAGTGCACATGGAGGCCCATATACCATCTCTTCAAATTTATAAAAGTTATAAATCAGATGAACAAACCCTTAAATGAACCATGTTCTATGTTTCTATCTTGACAAATCATACCTTCCTAAAAGCCTGGAAGGCCAGATGCAAGCTGAGAATTCTCCTGCTCCTTAGAGTTCTGCACCGCAGGGCATACATGTGGCTATTTCAGCCTATGAGCCAAGCTCTGGCCGCACTCCGCATCCCTCTTGGCCACCCCTCAGGCAGGTGGTGTCCCCCCTGTGGCCCCTTGGATTCTATACTCCATGGGAGTGGAGGGGCTCAGGGAGGGGCTCCCAGTGCGCGTCTGAGGAGGCACTGCTCTTGGATTCACAGGCAGGCAGGAGACAGACTGGTAAAGCGAGCAACTGCAATATGGAAGGAAACATGCTGGGCCACGTCTGATATGGGGTAGGATAACCATTAGGTACAAGCGACACTGGGAACACAGAAACAAGAGTCGTCAACGTCAGGATGGGCTAGAGAAGAGAAGGCCTTACCAAGGACAGGACAGTGTGTGAAATGGGGTAGCAGGAGATGAGGTGGGAGGGGCAGATAAGTAAGAAAACAAGGGCAAGATGACATGCTGTTCTGAAGAGTCTGGATCAGAGACTGCAGGAAATAGGGAGCCCAGGTTGAAGCTAAGAAAACGACATTTTCTTATGACTATGATTTTGGTTACAGTGTAGAGGACGGCTTAAGGGAACAGAAAAAGAGGCAGGGAGAACCAGTTAAAAGGCCACTGCTGGGCTCCAGGTCTGATTGAGGAAAAGAGCAGTGAGGTTGAAAAGGAGGAGAACGGTTGGAGGAAGGTGCCGCTAGCTAGGAACAGGCGGAAGGTGATGAATTCGCTTAAGGATGAATTCATTCTTAGGACAGTGTGGCTAGCAGACTTGGGGGAGGGAGGAGCAGGGTGTAAGGAGCAGAGCCGGGAGGCAGAGAGGTGAGTTATGATGCTGCTGAAAAGTCAAACAAGACACAGTGAAAGCATGGGGATGGGGAGACAGAGAGGAGTCCAGAGATATTTCAGGAAGTACTCAAGAACGACTCCTGATTTTCTGGCACGGGGACCCGTGGAGCCACCCACTAGGAGAGGGAACATGGGCTGCACAAGTAGACTGGGGATAAAAGCAGGTGGTATGGGTAAGATAAATTCTGTTTTAGACGGTGAGTTTCTGTGATGTAGGAAGACATGTAACAGGGATGTCACTTGAGGACAGCTCCATCAGAACAGCAGTGGTGGACGGCCGGCCACAGTGGCTTGAGGAGTGGACAAGCAGTAAGGAAGGCTCAAGAGTCAATATCCTTTCACAAAGTGTGGCTGAGAATTCTGGACGAGAAGGAAGGAAGTAACTAAAAGGGAATGCAGGGTCAAGGAAGGACTTTTTAGTGAAGAATCATTAAGTACATTTAAATGCAGAGAGAAAACCTACTAGAGAGGGAAGCTTGAAAATGCAGGAGTGGGAAGGGTAAGCAGGAGAGAGAGGCCTTGGAAAGGCCGGTGGGGACAAGGGCCAGGAATGGGGAAGTGACCGGCCTTGAACAGGAGGGACACACCTGTCTCTGAGACCTGGAAAAAAGGATGGCGAGAGGGGAACTAGGGGCAAGTGGGAAGCTGAGCATCACTCCTGATGGCTTCTCTTCTTGGTGAAAGTCGGAGGACTGCGACACCTGTGGAGGCCTGACAAGAAACGGGAGTTGGGAAAGGTGGCCAACTGGATGGATGAGGAGGAAGGATGATTTTGGTTGTAGAAAAGCTGAATTGGGTATCTTGTCTTTCAGATGGCTAGACGTAGCAAACTGGTTATAGGGTTCAAGGTCAAGGACTAGAAAAATAAACTGGAGAACCCAGAGCTGCTCACTCTGAGAATAGATGAGCTCTGACTGAGAGAAGAAAGACCCACGGGCAATCAGGTGGGAGTGAAGGCAGAGGGAGGAAGGCAGAAGGCAGAAACAAGTACGCAGTGGCACAGAGCAAGGATGCAGAGTGAGAAACTGTGACCGATGTGAACAAGGTCTTTACTGATGCTCAAAACAAAATCTCTCCAGATGAGAGAAAGAAGTTGTAACTTTCCAAATATAGTGACTACCTGCTGGAGTCACCTTTTGGATCTGATATAAGGCAGGTGATGCTCTCCCTGGTTTGAAACCCTTTGATGATTCTTATCTTACCCTAGTCAGATCTAAGCTACCTCAGCCTCCTTCCTCTGCAGGTACACTGCTGTCTCAGGATCTTTGCACTTGCCGTCCCTCTGCCTGGAGCCCTCCTCCCCTTCACTTCGTTCCAGGCTCTGGTCACATATCACCTTATCAGAGGACCTTCCCTGACACCCATCAGTGCCCATCTCTGTACTTTGCCTCTTTTTCTTCATTCTATTTGCCAACACGTGACATACAGTACATTTACTTGCTTCATTGTTTTTGCCCATCTTGCTCCACTGGAGCCTTAAGCCCTTGAAAGCAGGTACTTGACCTGGTTCATCCATTGCTCTACTCCAGTGCTGAGAATTAGGGGTTCAATAAATACTTGAACGAATAGCAGTCACTGAATGGAATTCTACCTCTAACGTAAGAGCAAGAAACCGACTACCTAAGAAATACCTGCTGTAAAACTTGGCAGGTGGGAAGGGGTTAAAGTGCTGCAGCCTGACTCTGTAACGCAGGCCTCCCAAGCCCGGCCTCCCAAGCCCACCTGGGTCACTCATTGTCTGAGGGCCGAGCCAAAACTGGTTCTTGAGGAAAATCTTGGCCCTGTCTGTGGGGACATCCTACACCCCCAGGAGTGCTGGTCTTCTGTCCAGGTGGGAGTCCTGGCAGGCTCTGTGACTTTCTGAAAAGAAGGTCAGCCTCACCTCGGCTCAGTGGGCTGTTAATTACATCAGTTTATATTTAACCAGCCGAGAAGAATGTCTGCACTCTAGGTACTCAATAGTGAGGGCCTGAACTCACTGCTAGCAAATACTCATAGAAAGCTCTACTGGGGGAAACAGTGTTTATGGATTGTCTGAAACAGGTTTAGTTCATCCACAGACCCTCTAAAACCTGTGCTTGTTCTCAGCTAGATCATGCAAAGGTCCCATTTTCAAACCACATTATTTTGGCCCTGGGAACAGGTGCTGTTTCTGAGCTGGTTTTGGTTCCAAGCCATGGGACAGCACGGAGGGACGCTGTGATAAATAGCCCCACGCAGCTCCCTTGGTGCTCTCTCAGGACACTGCCCATCAAGTCCCAAGGGGCGGTCCTCTGTGTGAAGACCTGTGGGAGAGAGTTCTTCCAGCCAGTCACAGCATCAGGGAGCCGCTGCTCCTCCCCTGCAACTGCCTGTCTGCATCATTTAACTGGTCTTCTGATGGGTTTCCTCTGCTTCATCTGTTAATGTGTGGGCTTCATTACCTCTCTCATCTTCTCGTTCTTCCTTAGTCCCAATTTCCTCATGATCCTCTTTACTAATTTTTTGTACTATATGTATTTTTGTCAACTGTCTCAAATCTTTTAGGAAGTAAAGTTGTATAATACTAAATACATTAATTAATAAATGGCTTCACAGAAACTTTTTATATTGCAAATTTTCCTATTCACTCATCTTCCATTAATTTTGAACATTGTGGTAAAATATACATAGAATAAAATTTATCCCTTTTGGGGCCGGCCCAGAGGCGCAGCGGTTACGTTTGAACGTTCCACTTCAGCAGCCTGGGGTTCGCCAGTTCGGATCCCACGTGCAGACATGGCACTGCTTGGCAAGCCATGCTGTGGTAGGCATCCCACATAAAAAATAGAGGACGATGGGCATGGATGTTAGCTCAGGGCCAGTCTTCCTCAGCAAAAAGAGCAAGACCGGCAGAAGATGTTAGCTCAGGGCTAATCTTCCTCAAAAAAAAATTTATCCCTGTTAAGTGTACAGTTCTGTGGCCTTAAGTACACTCACGGAAACTCTCTTAATTAACTTCCACGTAAGCAAGTTGCCAGGTGCCCAGAGCCTGCCAAAGGCATGAGGCTGGTGGGTGCTCTAGAAGCCCTCTCCCTTCTGTTCTGCCAGTCCAGCTGTGTGTTTACCAAGAGTCAGTGGTGTTATTCTGAAACATATTTACGGCGGTTTTATTTGTTATTACAGTTATTTAATTTAATTACTTTAAACAAATGAAATATGAGTACCAAAACAGAGCTGCTGTTTTTATGAAAATTCAGTTGACTTTCAATTTATACATAACAAGTGAAGTTTCCCAGATTCTGTAACAAAGTAGTAAGACTTTCCTTTTGGGAAAAGCTGAAGGACAGTCTCTGAGCCATGAACAAAAGAACATTACTTACTTGCCACCTCCGACATCACAGGATCGAGGGCGCCCTGACAGGGACTGCATCTGGGGAGAGACAGAAAGCTGCGCTTACATTGTGAAGCCAAATTCAAATTTTTAAAAAGTGTCTTTCTAAGTATCTTGGGCTCCAGTTAGAACAAGTGAAAGCAGCCCATACAAACAGCATCCTCGCACAGCAGCCATTTAAGTTTTGACCAGACTTTTCTAGGCATAAGGGTAGCATAACATTAATAAATTTTCTTAATTTGATGCTTTCTTATCTTCTAGATGAATATTATTTCCTTCAAAAAGGCCAAGGTTTTCCATATAGAGCTTTTAAATAAACATTCCTTTTCCAATTGGCCTGAGAGGAAAAGAAGAAAACAGAAAAACAAAACAGGGTGAAGAAAGAGGAAATTAAAGTCAGAAGAAAATAAATATTTCAATTAGAAAACAGGCTCCAGGGTGCAGGAATTCTTACTTTTTTTTTTTTTTTAAAGATTTTACTTTTTCCTTTTTATCCCCAAAGCCCCCCGGTGCATAGTTGTATATTCTTCGTTGTGGGTCCTTCTAGTTGTGGCATGCGGGACACCGCCTCAGCCTGGCCTGATGAGCAGTGCCATGTCCGTGCCCAGGATTCGAACCAATGAAACACTGGGCCGCCTGCAGCAAAGCATGGGAATTTAACCACTCGGCCACGGGGCCAGCCCCTTATTTTTTCTTTATTGCAGTATCTCTGCACCTGGAATGCCTGGCAATAAGTGCTCAATGAATGTATGCTGAAAAAAATGAAGGAACCTATTGGCTGAGCTGGTCTCCCCGAAATGATCTGTGGAGGACTGCAGACCCACGAGAACTGAGGGAGGGGCTCCTCTTCCCAGGGAGCAGTCCCTGGCACGCAGGGAAGAGTGGGCACTGCTGCCCTCTTTGCAGGAGACAGAGCTGTCCTCTGACATAAGTCCCTAAAACCACTGTGCCTCCCACAGTGCGGCTGCTCCTCCTATGTTTAAGAACGGGAACTTTACATCATATCTCTTTTCTTCCCCCAAAAGATCAAACATCAAATACTTCTTGCTTTTACAAAAGACCCTTCAAGCCCATCCTAATGCTAATGATGACTTTGGCAGACTTGGCAGAAGGAAGCGGAACCGGACCACAGGAAGCCTAAACAGGCGGGGACAGTCAGGAACGGAGACAACACAAGCAACTGCAGCAGAGCATCACTAAGGGCTGCAACAGATGAACTCTTTTCTGTCAAAGGCAACACAGCTTGCCTCTGGGAAGAAAGGCCAACTCAGGCACCGTGCGGCTCACAGAGAGAGCCATGGGGGAGGTCAGTGAGTGCAATGTGGACACAAACACTCAATGCCTCACGGGAACCACAGACGACTTGCCTACTGACTCCTGGTGGACTCAGGTCAAATGCTCTTGATTAAAAAAAAAGGAATATCTGGTGAACCAGCAATTCTAGACAGGAGTTGTGACTGGTAGAAGGTGTTAGCTACAAAACAGAAAAGTCTGCCTATGACATTACCAGATTTCTGTGCTTTTAGTAATATGAATGAAATATGAGGGACTAACAGGTTTTTCTCAATGAGTAAATTCACATGAAACTGAAGAAGTCAAGAGATCACTGCACTAATCCATCAACACAATTGTGATAATTTTTATTTGAACCATCATTCCCTAGTACATTCTTCCTATCTTTGTCCCCAGACATCCTCTCTTCCTCTTTCCCCAATTCCTCTTGTTTTCTCCTCTGCAGGATTTTACAATGACCTCTGAAACGCAAACAGTCAGGGACAACAAACATAGCTGAGCGCTCTTCACCCACCTCCTTGGTCTCCCACAGCTGTTTTGGCAGTGGCTTGGGAACATTTAACAGATTCTCTTCTTTCAATGGGCCAGGGAAAGACACAACTAAAGGGGGAGAAAAAAAGCATCACATTCATTGCATGAGAAGGCAGCCATCCCATCTCTGGCCAAACAAATTATCTTTATAAAAAAAAAGATTGATTTCACAAATATTTATTGACTGTCTACTGGGGAAGGTGTTCGGGCATGACCGTGGGGCTGCATAGACGAGCAGGACATGGATTAGGCCTTTAAGGAATTTATAATCTAGTCAAGGGAAAAGGATAACACATACACACCCACGACTGAGAGGAGAAACGAGTGGAGGCCCACGAGAGCAAAGGCTGCTGTGCTGCTGAAGTGCCAACAAGGAAGAGACCATGGCAGGCCTCTGGAGCTGGCACTGAGAGAAGCCCTTGAGAGGCATAGAAAAGGCATTCCAGAGAGGGGAAAGTAAGAAAAAAGGTCCAGCGAGAGGGCAGATGGTGACAACCATTGAGTAGAGCCGCTCTTTTCAACTGGAACGTAGGGAAGTAAAGAAGAGCGGTAGGAAATAAAGTTTGGAAGGCTGAGGCCAGATCAGGGTGGACCCGCAAACTTGGCAAGGAGAGAATGGAAGAAGAGGGATGAGGAGAGACCCACGATCTAGGAGAGACGAAATATCTCTAATGTCTCTAATCTAGGAGAGATGAAACGAGGAAAGCAGCGAAGAGAGAAGAGGACATTATAAGGGAAGACATGGTGGCAGTGAAGCTCCTTGGAAATGGGCTGGGAGTGGGGGATAAAGAGGAATCGAGAACCCAGAGGATTTGAGGCTGGGCAGCTAAAGGGACCCACACTGGCCCTTCAATGCTGTGAAACAACCTGGCTCTGTTCCCAGGGACGGTTCCGGCGCTTTCTGCTTTAACACTCTCACTCACACTAGGTAAAACGGGAGTGCTGAGTCATAAAAAAAGGGAAAATGTTTTGTTCTCAGAGGGAGACCAGAAAAGGTCCAGCCCTCAGGAATTGAGGCATCTGAAGTCAGGAAGGGGATTCAACATTACAGACACTGGTGACTTCTTAGAGCTACAAACACTGTTAGGTTCTGGTGACCACGTAAGCTCCAGTGTGTCGTGATTGTCCTGTCTTAGTGCCACCCAGGATAACCTGTTTACCCAAGGATAGCAGACCCTAGAAAAAAGTCACTTAGAGACCACAATTTCAGAGCAAATTCTGCGCCTAATGTGATGCTCTTTACAGTTAGCCTGCTAGGTACCATCACACAGCAGGCGTCTACGCTCACGTATTCCAGGGCTCATCAGTGTTCCCAGCTCTCTCAATCCTGATAGTCACATTGCTCTCTTTTGGAAAGCTTATTTTGTCAATATCCTTGTTTGACTTCCTTTCCTTCAAATGCTACCTTGTCTAATTGTTAATACATATAAACTGCTTCAGAAATTAACTCCGGGAGGGAGGGCCTTTATTTTATTCGCTGCTGGGAAGTGCTTAAAACAGTGCCTGGCACACGTGGCCCCACAGCTGGCTCTCAGCAGACTGGAGGACAGGGACGATGGCTTTGACAGCCTTCACACAGCAACACAGAGAGTCAGGAACAGAAAATTGCTCTGAAAGGTACTGTTGGATGATAGGAAAAGTTTCAAGGGCTGAGAGAGGTGGCTCTGTGACCCGAGGCTGCCTCTCATACGAGTCTGGTCACAGGAAGATGGCTGGGGCAGATCCTAATGCCTTAAAGGGTACTGTTTCCTTAGAGACGTTTATTGTTTTTAGTCTCTTTTCACATCCAAGACTGGTTGGGAATTCTTCAAAGAATTCACTGGCGGAATGCAAACAACCTTGAAGCCATTTCTTTATTTCTGTCCTAGTGGATTAGATATTTACTGATGTTTCAGCTTTTCAAGATTTTATTCCTGGCCTAAAGTGGCTTGCCCAGGAAAGGAGTACACAGGATGATGACAGGGAATTGTGCCCTGGCACAAGATGTTCCTCATTTACATATTCCCTGTGAGTCCTCATCTCTGAGATATATAAACCTAATTTAGTTGTTCACTTTCAGACTATGAAAATTAAATTTCAGATTATAAAGATTTCAGGAAAAGGAAACAGTGCCTGATACTGAATGATTAAATGAACTGTGTCAGACCCTCATTTGTCAATGGCTTTGAGTGTCATTTCAGTAGATCTCCAACATTACTTCATTAGCTTTATGAAACTCTTCTACAAGATTTGCAATTTCATTTTGCAATTAATTTGCATTTTCCTCAAACTGTTTATTTATATCTGTCAATTACTGACTCACAAAACTTTCTAAACTGGCAAAGAGATATCTGAGGAAGGAAGGATACTGGAATAACTGATGGGTTAAGTGACCAACTCATTAATATTTTCATGTTATTACAACTTTTGCTTCTCCACATAGCCCTGTGACTGTGACTGTGGGACTCCAATGATGAGGAGCCTTGTAATCTAACCACACGCTTTCTTTCTCATGGCCTTGATCATGGCTAGCCTTAATTTTATAGAGCAGCTCAGGAAAGTAAACCAATCAGCAGTTGGCAGCATTTGGGGAAGTCCTAAAAACATGAGTATTAACTAGTTCAGAGACTGAAAGAAGGTATGTACACTGCAGTCAGTATTCCACTCGGCACAGGCAGGCGAAATCAGTTCATACCTTCCCCGTGTGCGTCATTCTCACCATCACAGAAACCTAGTGGGAAAGAAAAAAACACTTTTATGTGGTGCTTTCATGTTTATTTATTCATGAATTAGTAACTCTTTCTGATTTAAAAGTCCATGTTGTATACTGTTATATATCTTTTTGCAAACAGTCAAGTTATTTTAAAAAGAAATTTATCTGGAGTCTCAGTCAATTTAAATAATATACATGAATAGCTATTCAAGAAGTTTTAAAAATTTGACTTGGAATAAATTGTGGCTGAATGAAGTATTTTTCACCTAAAAAATATATTACAGATGCCAAGCATTGTATATCCTATTGCTCTAAGCTAAAACCAGAGAATTATGCCAAGAATATAGCATGTTAGCATTCTCCTGGGAGCAATCAAATATATCAAATGAGCTTTCAGTATAAAATCAGGACAAATTTTCAAATGTAGCTTATTTAAAGTTTAGATACATTTCTGGATAAGCTTAATCTATAAGTTTAACCTTATTAGTCTACAATCATTCATTCAACATATATTAACTAAGTTCCTGCACTGAGTAAGTGCTAGGGGTGGTCAGGCGATGCTGTGTGGGAGAGATGACAGAGCAGGGCAGCACCTTCTAGAACGCAGGTGGAAGAGACCAGACTGCAGTGGAGCCCAGGAGTCGGGCAACACGCGGAATCCCCAGGAGCACTAGGAGGCGGGTAAATCAAGCACGTTCCTAAAGACAGAATTTCTTTCAGGCCTACGGAAAGAGAATCTAAGTGATTGAAAACTGCGTATTAGTGCACATAAAGACCACTTGGGTTAGCTTGTTAAAATGCAGGTTCATGGGCCCAAATCTCAAAGATTTTGATTCAGAAGGTGTGAGAATGGGCCCAGGAATCTGCATTTTTCATAACCGCCTCAGAGGACTCTACTACAGAAGGTTTCTCACTCTTGGAGAAACTTGGACCAGGCAATAGCTTAATCATGATTTTAACACGTCTAAAGAAAGGGAATGTGAGCAGAAGAACACCAGAAAACGAGGTGCAGAGAGACAGAAGGTGTGGCTCTGCAATGGCACTGTCAAGAGGAGAGGAAAAGCAGCTTCTGATGCATATTGTGGTGTCCCTAGGACCTCATGTTGGAAAAGGGCAGGGAACCTGACCATTCTGATCACTAAAAAGTGATTACCCTATTACAAATAAAAAACCAAGTTTTATACAGCCCTCTGGTATGGTTTGTTGAAGCATCTCTTCATTGTCGAGATACCAATCCCTCTGGGTTTAATGAGAAAGGCCAGTTTTCAGTTCAAAGCAAGACTGATCTGTCCCTGGAGCATAAGAACTCACCTGAGGACTACCGTGTGAAACCGCCTGAGCGGTGAGCAGCTATCCCACAAGATACCCCATTAGTGCCACCCTCTCCATCAGACTGGAACAGAACGAAGGCTTCATGGAGGAGATGGCACTGAAGGATAATGATGAGGACTAGAACTCCAGGACTAGAACTCTGGCCTGCGTGCCTTCAGAATGTCCAAACTGCTGTACCTGGAGCGATTTAGACCCTTGGGAGTGAGGCTGAAGGGGATGCCCCAGTGCAAAGAGAGGGGGAGTGGGAGGAGGGTGTGTACAGCAGGGGCAGAGAACGGTGTGGTCTGGCTGGAGCACAAGACAGGAGGAAGGAATGGGAGGTGAGGCTGGACTGAAGGAGGCTGCCAGAAACTTGGCATGATGTCAGGAACAGGAGGTTTCAGTTAGAGAAGTGACATGATTACAGCTAAGCTTTGGAGAGCATGTTCGTGCAGCAAAGAATGAGATGGATTGCAAGGAGAAAGCCTACAGGCAGCAGGACCAGGTAGGAAACCAACATAATAGGGTACTGGCAATGAAGATAGAAAAGAGGAGGCAGGATAGAAAATTTGAGGCACCCTGAAGGAATCGAATGAACAGGACTGGGCTACAGAACAGGTGTGACGGGCACGGGAATGAGAGCAGTTACAGACGACTCCCAGGTTCTGAGTTCTGGTGACCAGAAGAATGGTGGTGGTGGTAACTGATATGTTAGGCCCGAGCTAACATGTAACCAAAAGATTCAAGCCTCGATTTTTACTACTGGATAAAAAGCATCATAGGATACGACTATGAATGAAGGGTTAAAAACAAAAAGGAACAAGTTGTGACATGGTATCTGGAAACAGAAAAAATTCATTCGCATCAGTCCTGCAGGGGATGGGACAGCAATGACCAAGGCTGCCTCTGTGTTCCAGTAAATCTCTGGGTCTCGCAGCCCCAGAGGGCTGACTTCCCGTACAACACAGTTCTGAAAGAACTCCCAGCACAGTCTTGATTTGCTCAGTAGACGGGTGCCAGAGGTAGATCCCTTAACCACAGCACGTCCTTTAAGAACCCTCTGATGCTTCAGCCTCCCCATTCTGGGCCCTCCTGCCTCCTTGGTGACACCTTTTGCCTCTCTTTAGGTGTGGGGTGCTTGTGCCCTTCCCCTCTCCCTCCTATCTGTGCAATTAAGGGTCACTAAGAGGCTCACTACTTTCGTCGCTATTTGCATTTTAAACTTTCTCCTTAACTATGAAGGGGAGAGCTAACAAAAAGTGTTGAATGATCTGTTGAAAGGTCATCGAGGTCCAGGCACACCGCTTTCCCAGAGGAGGAGCTCAGGGCTGTCCTTCCCAAAGCTGGCAACAGTCAGCATCTCCAGCTCTCATGCACTCTTCTGCCCTGAGCTCTAGACTGCTCCCTGAAAGGATACGGATGCCCCAGACTCCTCCTCCACAGGCAGGCGATGAGCGCAGGGGAGTCAGGAGACAGTCTTGGGCTATGGGACAGGTCAAGTGTCACAGAGAGCCCCTTAGACTTGCCCGGCTGTGTGTGTGTGAAATGATCAACATTTCTCTTTATAGATTCTGGATAATTAAACAAGAAGAGAGAAATTATAAAAATCTTGTTTCGTTGAATAAAAGTTTATTTCTGTCATTCATATCAACTGCTTACCATTTATGCCTAATTGTCATGCAACTCAATAAATATTATGAAAATTACTAAGCATGTATCAGATTAATGGCTTTATTTTCTTGAGACACAAACCTCTACTCATGAATGTATCATCGTTTATTGCTCATGTAGTTAGGCTATGAGCAGATGCTCTCTTATCATCCGCTCACAACCAAAAAAATAAACAAACAGTGGGAACATTAATTGAGGCTACATCATTATGCTCAGGAATGATTCCCAGGAAAAGAGTAGTTATTATTGCTTCTGCTAGGGAACCCAATTCTGGGTTTCAATTTTCCCATCACTTTTTTAATCTTGACTTTATTTGGTTGGTCCTATAATAAGAAATACCTTTTTGCAAAGCTAGTTGATATTTTTAAAATCCAAGAGGAAAGAAAATAAAAAATTTTAATGAATTACAGGGGAAAATACATGAAACTATTTAAAATAGCTCTCACCAACAAATATAATTCTCCAGAAATAATTCCTATCCTTGGAGACTTGAATAATATTTTAAACACACTGGCTTTCCCATGTAAACACATCCATATTTGGATGTGTTTCTGAGTTCTGCTATACTTGCAGGGCAACTATGCAGACGCAGGCACACAGTTCAGACATTCGGGCTGGAGGTCAGCCCACCTTCCATGGTTGTCAGATACTGTGGCCCAACAATTTCTAACTGCTGATTTGAAAAGGAGTGACCACCATGATTCTCCAGTCCACCCAGGAACTCTGCTCCAGGATTTCTTTCTTTCTTTCTTTCTGCTTTTCTTAGGGCTCTGCCTACCAGGACCAACACTTGCACCCTTTGCCTTCCTTATTCATCCTTACTCACACTTTCTGCCTTTCTCCCCTCCTCCCTCAGAGCCTACATCACTCAGCATAAACACTTCACTCAATTAATCACTTTTTTAGGTACTTTCTTTTCTCTCTGCATGGAGACCTCAAAACCTCCTTACTTAAATTATCCATGATTTCCTTGTTCTCTCTAGGCCTCTGTCCCTTTCCAGAGAAGCACAAACTCTGCACAGACAGCACACAAATGGAGGAATGGCAGAGGCAGAAATGCAGCTCTTGGAGCTGGCCCGGTGGTGCAGTGGTTAAGTGTGCATGTTCTCCTTCTCGGCGGCCCGGGGTTGGCCGGTTCAGATCCCGGGTGTGGACATGGCCCTGCTCATCAAGTCATGTTGTGGTAGGCATCCCACATATAAAGTGGAGGAAGATGGGCACGCATGTTAGCTCAGGGCCAGTCTTCCTCAGCAAAAAGAGGAGGATTGGCAGCAGATGTTAGCTCAGAGCTAATCTTCCTCAAAAAAAAAAAAAAAAAAAAAAAAGAGAAAAGAAATGTAGCTCTTTATTTGAGGTTACAGGGTAAAAACTTATCAGTCTGGTCCCCTCCCAGTCCAGGGAGACTCAGATCCTGCTGCACTCACCAGGGAGACCCACCGATCCCAGTCTCTGCTTTTTTAGGCTTTATTTTTATATTTTCATCTCTACCTATCATGAAGCTAAACTACTCCGTCTTCCTATATATCCCACATCTCTAAGCAGTGAGCAGTGGACCCATATCCAATTCCAAAAACATTGCCAGCTTTACTCTCATATTCCCACGAGTGAAAACACGGCTAGAGAGCCCTCGCCAATTCTAAAAGATCTCATACTTTACAATCAAACAACTGTTTAGGCAAACGTAGTCATCTCTGAACTGCACCAAGGGAACAAATACAGTGACAATTACTCTTAAATCTCATTCCTACTATATGCAAGGAAACAAGACCTGGAATGTTCTCCTCAAAAGGAACAGCGACTACGTAGGCTTTCAACTGTCTAAAAACTAAAGAAAACCAGAGAAGCTGGTATTATCTTGGTGAAAGATTTACTTATTCCTGTTTCAAGATCAAACACACAGCCCTAACTGTTTGAGGACAAGAGTCAACGTGCATATGGAATGGGTAATTCAAGACCATTGTTCCCAGCAGATTATAAACCCCAGAAAGGCAGGCTTGGAACATGTTTTAGTGAACCAGCCTTGTTTCACATGCAGGTGAGATGTGAGCCCGACAGTATGTTTTAGCAAGAGCTCTATACACTTAAGGCATTCTGTAACTTCTCCACACTTCTCCATCATTGAGGGTTCTTCTGTGCCAGGCCCTGAGCTAGAGATAAGGCCATTAAAATGCGACTTCAAGAAATCTACACTGAGCAGGAGAGAAGCACATCCATGAAAAAGGCAGTCAAGTGACACAGGTGCCAAGACAGCCATCTACATGTAGGAGCTTTAGGATCTTAGAAGGACACAGGTAGTTCTGGGATGGCAAAGAGAGGAAGGTCAAGGATGGCTCCACAGGAATGGTGACAAAGCTGAAGTAGCCGGTCAGGTAGGCCAGGAGTGAGTTAAGAAAGGAAGAGATGGGAAAAGGATGAAATGTTAGTAGAACCCAAAGTGGTTCACATGGCTGACTCGGAATAAGGCTGATGAGTGAGGAGAGAGGGGAGAGAGGTGGGCAAGGGCTGGATCCTGGAGCTCCTGTTGTTCCCAATCGGGAGATCTGGACTCTCTCCTGGAGGTAAGGGGGTGGTGATAAGGATTTTAAGCAGGAGAGTCATATGATCAGATCTGGGTTCACTCTGGAAGCGGGTGGTGTGAATATGCCTTTTCCCCATCCTGGTCACTGTGGCCTCTCTCCACCCTATGACTCACTCTGGCCCAAGGGAGGTGGAACACTGATCCGACAGGTAGAATGGGGAACAGCTGAGCAGGCAAGGCCGGGCTCTGGCTCAGCTGCTGCTTCTCCTGCTCAGGAGCGTGCCTTTCCTCAGAGAGCGTGCCTTCTCTGCTTGGCCCTGCCCTTGAGTCTGTCCTCAGTACTTCTCCCATGGGAGGCCACCCTGGGCCAGTGCTGCTGGCCACAGGGGGAGTCGGCTTCATTCTGGGGTTCAGTCATAATAGGCCACTGACCCACAGAGAGAAGCCACTTCCTCTTGGCAGTAATAAAGGTGATACTGAGCTCCATCTGTCACTTCTGGTTTGATTTCTCAGTTTGCTCAGATCCTGGATGGGAAAAGAGGACCTTCAGAGAACCCAACATACAACTGGATTAGAAGGATATAAGACCAGAAACAAGGAGCCCAGTTAGAAAATTCCTGTGAGTCCAAGTAAAATATGAGGGCCTAGGGGCCGGCCCAGTGGCGCAGCGGTTAAGTAAGCACGTTCCACTTTGGCGGCCCAGGGTTTGCCGGTTCAGATCCCAGGTGTGGACATGGCACCGCTTGGCAAGCCATGCTGTGGTAGGCATCCCACATATAAAGTAGAGGAAGATGGGCATGGATGTTAGCTCAGGGCCAGTCTTCGTCAGCAAAAAGAGGAGGATTGGCAGCAGATGTTAGCTCAGGGCTAATCTTCCTCAAAAAAAAAAAAAAAAAAAAGAGGGCCTAAAAAAGGGACAGTGTGGTGGGGGAGGAGAGGAAGCTTGAGGGCCAAGAGATGCCAAGAAGGGAGAATCTGCAGTGGAAGAGGCAGGAGAGAAGCACATGACGTCAAGAGCTCCGTTCTCCTTTTACCATGAACACACACACGTCCCCTGCTGGGAGCTTTTTCTCCGACAGCTGTCAAACTGGGGAAGTTGCATGCGCCACTTAAGCTTTTCTCCCTCTTGGTTCCAATAGGACAGAATGAGAAAGCACAGACCCTGTTAGCAGTGGGCCTGTGTGTCTTACCCATGTATGGAGCAGGCCAGGCCGACTGGGCCCCTCCTCCATAGGGGTCCTGGGGCTTGGTGCTCAGAGCACTTGTGTGAAGAGCAGAATCAGAATTGGTCCTAAGGGGAGGAGGAGAGAGTCTGGCTGAAAATCCATTTTTCCTTAGTGAAAATGCAATATTCTTTGCTGAAAATTACCAACAGGAAAGAAGGCAAGAATAACTGATTTACAATCATTCATAAAATGAGGGCTTTGGACCTACCTGAAGTCCCTCACATCAGTAACAGCCTCTGAGGATCACCCGCACCCAAAAAGATTTTAATTTGTACTTGTATAGTCTTACACTTTGAAGCTAATGGCATAATCATCTGTTTCAAGAAGGCAGACCTCGGATTCCTGGCTTCCTCTAACTAACTTTCTTTTCTTCCTCACAACTCAGAAGATCACCGTGACCAGTATATTCTCCATGGCTGCACTAGATTCTTCTCCACCTGAGATAACTCCTCCTATATGAAGGATCACCCATAGCCATGGCTCTCAAACCCTTCCAGGGAGAATGCAAGGTCAAGGTGTTTGTCCTTTCACCCTCCTTCCCTCATGAGCACAGCAGGGTCTTCCAGCAGCTGCGTGATGTGTGATGGCACCACAGACTGAGCACATAAGCAGAGAAGCCAGCCATCTTCAAGAGATTTGTAAGAAGTACAACGATGCCACTCTTCTCAGTAAACTGTTTTGTTTTAGAAAATAAACTGTGCTTCCTAAAAAAGATATTATTTATGTTGACATGTACTGAGTTTACTATCGTCATTTGTTATTTTTAAATGCATTAATTAGTATCTTTCATAAATCTCTCAATTTAATTTCCAATATCAAGAGAAAATATCAATAGATACACTCACATAAACAAACACTCTTTGAGGGCCTCAATGGTTTTTAAGATTATAAAGGAGTCCCAGGACAAAAAGTCTGGGAACTCCTGATCTCTAGCAAATTTCTCAAATTCTCCCAGATAGCTCCAATTTATACACAGCTTTGACTCCAAGAGATGATTACTTCTCTCATCCAAGGGTCAAACTGTCTGCCATAAAGAGAACTTGTGAGCGACTTCAAATTAGCCTAAAATTCTTCTTTGTGCCAGCCTGGGGGCCTGCCTGAGTGCGGTGGCTGTGTTGTATTCAGATGTGGGAAGAGGCAATTCAAAACCTTCCTGATGCAACAGGAAGAGTGTAGACTCTGGGATCAAAGAGCGCTGAGTTCAGATTCCTGCTCCTTTATAAGATTCAAAGAGGTTCAAAAGAATATCAATCAAACGCAGAGAGACAACTGGGAAAATTTGAATATGGACTGGGTAGTAGATAACAGTAAGGAATTACTGTTAATTTTGTTAAGTGTAATAATGGCACGTGGTTATGTTTTTTTTAAAAAAGGTTCTGATCAGTACACTGTTAGAGGTATTTACAGGTGAAATACTGTATCTAGCCAGAGGTGGAATGGGGGTGGGAGGTGGGGGGGGGGGCAGAGAAGAAACAAGACTGGCAGAAAGCTGCGAAGTGCTGAAGCTGAAGGACGGGCCCAGGGATTTATAACGCTTTTCCCTTTTGTGTATGTTTAAAATTTTGTACTATAAAAAGTTTTCTTTTCAATCCCAGTTCCATCACATATTAGCTAAATGGCCTTAGACAAGTCATTTAACCTCTTGGAACAGAAAATAACACTCATTCTTGTAGGATGTTATCAGGATTGAAACAAATGACCTATGGAGAACACTGACCACTGGAGTCATGATCATGGTACAGCTAACATTTATTGAACACTTGTACTTCCCATGTTTCTTATTCAATCCTCACAACCATCCCTTGACATATGTACTATTATCCTCCTTTTCCAGATGAGTAAACTGAGGCATAGAGAATTTAAATAACCTGTTCGAGGTTACACATAAGAGGCAAACTCTGGAGTCCCACTCAGCCCTCATGTTCTCACACTGTGCTACTGTCCCACGTAGACATTCAATAAATGGTGGGAGATTTGGGTTATTTTTTAACACTTATAGAAACACAATTGATATGAACATACTCTGGCAACCACATAATATATAAAGAACATTAGGACAATCCAATGGATTGGTCTCCTCTAAAATTTATTTCTACTACGAAACAAACCACGTACCTGTTAAGGGCAGACGTTAGCCTGAACCCAGGGTGCTTTTCTTCTTTCCAAGGAGGCTGCTGCCTTTAAAAACCAGAATAAAATAAAAAGAAAAGAAGTTCAATCCACAGGGAGCAAGGGAGAGCCTCAGGCCTGGGTTGACAATGGCTCTTCTATCTACCAGCTCAGGAACCCAAGGAAAGTCGCTGCGGAGTGCTCTGCGTCTCACTCCCTCTGTCATCCTTGTTAAAATGAGGTCAAGCTGAAGGATCTCTCCAGTTCCTATGATTTCTGATTCCATGATGAAAACTGTCACAGCCTTGAGAACAGGATTAGCCAGCTGGGCACATAACGAATGTTTGTTTGTTTGTTGTTTATTTTAAGAAGGGCAAACAAACACCTCTGAATGTCTTTTGAAATTGTTCAAATCTATGACCAACTCCTCTCCAGGGGGTGTAAGGCTTGTGTGTGTCTCCAGGGAGCCCTGGCGATTCTGGACGCAAAAACTTTGCATTTTCATACAGATGGCCATGAACAAAAATATAAATGTTATAGTTGCCCAGTTTATGAAAATATTAATCTAACTAATCCTAGAGCTCTGGAAAGCATAAGACATTTTTTCTTGGATAGAAATTTTTTAAATATCAGTTTGGAGATGTCTTTTTATGATTTCAAATAAAATACTGTATTAATCCTACAACCTTGGATGCCAAGATTCTTGAGGGTAGTTGAAATCTACTTGAGGTAGGGGCCAGCTGTTACCCATCTGCACGCCAACCTTGGCCAGGTTCTGACTACCTACAGTAAGGGTCAGCCAGTGCTCGCTCAGAGAATGGATGGCGAGTAGACCTCAATCCGGAGAGCTCCACTTTTCAATATGTACATTTCAAATGCCTCCTAAGTCTGACTTCGTGATGTGAAAATGATACTACATACGCAATGGATGTAGCAGTCTTTTCAGTTTATTTTATATTCTATCACCCTCTATGCTCAAAACTACTCATTTTTTTTTTGTACCCATACTCTATGTACAAAAATACTCAAAGAGACCCTAAATCAAGTCCTCTGTGCAAATTACCATTTTAGGAGCTTACTAAAGCTTTTGTTCCTTTCAGTAGCTTACTAATACACCCTGAGAAAAGAAATTTATTTTTCCACATCTCAAATATAAGAATACCAAATCAGAGTATTCTATTAGTAAATGTATTTGAAATGTGTTTCTATTTGGTTTTAAATATGAAGATCTAGATTTATTCAAATAACTTTTCATTTTAGACTTTCATATAACCCTACGATTATACATGCAAAGACTTAAGTTTTATAAGAGAAAACAAGATTCTATGCTTTATATTACAAATTTCTAAAACAACATTGAAGGTGGATAAAATAAAGTAAAACCATCCAAAATAACTCATGCCCGTCATATTTTTTAAAATACAGCTTGCTTACCTTGGCCAACTCTCATCCAGGGGCTGTGAGGAGTAAATGCCTCCAAAAGTACTACCATCAAAGTAGAATTTTTAATAAAGGAAAAATAAAATTAATGGAAAGGTGAAGCAGAATTAAGAAGCTGGAAGGGTGGAGAGTTAAACAACTGAGTTTTCGGTTCTTATCTCTTTCTCTACATTCGACAGCTCTTCCTCTGCGCTTGCTCTTATCCACTTCCTCTGCCAAGTCTCTTCCTCCACTTTCTGACCAGCGCTGTCTCTGCATGATTCATGTGGGGTGTTTTTCTTTGCCTGCCCAGCATCTTTTATTTTCAAGAACTCCATCCACCCCTACCCACACCTGGGAAGGCTGCCATGCTGTGCAGGCCTTCTTGTCCCACGGGATGTCCCCAGGTCAGTACTTTCAGGTACCTTATCCCCCTGGAAACAGTGATTTGTTCAGGGATGGGCTCAGGACACAAACAGGACCAAAAACAGTGCTTTTGAGGGGAAAAAAAGGACTGCCCCCACTTGAAGTGGTGGGCCCGAGGACCAAGTGAACCTGGGTTTCTCTCCTTGGAGAAAGCCTGTCTACGCATGGAGTCAACACAGACGTAGCACCTCACAGATGCAGTCTGAGTACGACTGTGCGAGCCCCTGGATGTAGCCCTCCGGCTTCCAGTGACATAAGCCAGTAAGTTTCTTTTTTTCAAGTTAAGAGGGTTCCTGTTACTTATAACCAAAAGAGAGCTGCATGCGATTTGTGAAGAAATGTTAACTTCCTTGAGTTGTCAGGGGCTCTGTTTTATAAACTGCATTCTCCACTGGGTCTAGCAAGCCTTAGAACATATTCCAGATGCAGAGAGAAACAAATGTGATCCTGCACTATACACGCTGAGTGTAGCAGAGCCATTTTGGCTAATTTATTTAAATTATACCCAAAGAATAGTTTTCTTAAAACATTTTAAATCATGCTATTCTGCTAAAAAATCTTCAGTGATTCCTTATAAAAGAAGGCATCATCTGCTTGGGCTCAGGAGGAGATGGGAGCCTTGATGGACAGAGGATCATGCAGGCCTGGGCTGGGCATCCCAGGTAAATACAGAAAGTGGTATTAGTAAAACACGGCACTAACGCGTTCTTAATGGTTTAGTGTAAGATGCTAATCCTTTGCCAGGAGAAGCATTTTGATCAAAAGTCTTACTTTCTGTGTATTGGTTGAGTCATATCTAGTTTTCTTATTTCTTAATCTGAATCTACTCAATACAGTAAAACAGATATTTACAAAAGACAGATACTTCTTCAACATTAACTATTAGGCTTAATGTATGTGAAGAACAGATGAAAACAGACCACAGGAGGAGACAGAAGAGGAAACAGTGACAGAGAAACAGGAGTCTCTCTGAGAGACCCAGCATGCCAGTATTTTAGGCAGCAGAGCCATTAGGGAGAGACAGTGAGTCTGATCACCTGTTGTTACCTGCCTCTCCCTTTTCGGCAGTCTGATGAATCTCTGTCCAGAAAGCTTAATGTCATAAAGCAGATGTTTACCACTTCTCTCAGCACACTGCCATCTTTAAAGTCAGTAAGTCCAATTATCCAGTACTGGTAATACAAGTTAGAATGCAGTGAGGTAAGAGTAATGTAATAATCAAGCACTGATTGTTTCAATGTTGAGATGTTAGTGTTTCAGCTTTTCTGATGTATATCAACAACATGAAAATGTCGTAATTTCCTTAAATTTTTACTATGACTAAGCTGAGGCATCAAAAGTTAAAAGATGTGGGCTTGCCTGGTGGTATAGCGGTTAAGTTTGTGCACTCCACTTCAGCGGCCTGGGGTTCACCAGTTCGGACCCCAGGCACAGACCTATGCACCACTTATCAAGCCATGCTGTGGCAGGTGTCCCACATATAAAATAGAAGAAGATGGGCACACGTTAGCTCAGGGCCAATCTTCCTCAAAAAAAAAAGATGTGACCTCTGAGCTCTCTCAATTCTCAGTGTCACAACTCATTTAATGGATATTTAAAAACCCAAGAACAGTTGGCATCAAGAGAACCATTAATGTTATTAGCTTACAGTTAAACTCAACAGAAGGAAAACCCAGAAAAGGTTTATTTGTTCTTCTGAAGATGTTAGAAAACTTCACTCAAATGGCTTTAATTACTCCACCACACTGATAAGTCCTAAAGAACAACTTAAAGACAGAAGAAATACCCTTATTTATAAACTTGAATTTACCATTTATTTAACATTTTTGGAGAGCCTGCCAGTTGCCAACAAACAGAAGAGCAGCACAGGTGACAGGTTTTTAACAAGCCAGACCAGCTCCTTATCCATTACTGCCTTAGTTAGTTATGCCTAGGTTAAAAAACAAGCCCACATTACCACGGACCTTTTTATTTATTTCCATGTGCACTCCTTGTCAGCTCCTTTGCTGGTTCCTCCTTCTCTGCCTTCAGTCCTGATGTTCCCCGAGTTCTGTGGCCTCATGGCCTCTCAGCCCACATCTGTTTGCATTGCTCTCAAAGGAACAGGATGAGAAGGGCCTCCAAATCACCGGGTACCACCGAGAGTGGGAGCCAGGAAGGCAGCTGCAGACTCTGGGCAGACACTTTGGGAAGAGCACCCTAGAAGACTCTGAGAGCTGGTACCCACCCCTACCTCCATGCTTGCCTTAGTCAGTCCCACCCAAGTCTTTGGCTCCAACTATCACCCATAGTCCAGTAACTTGCAAATCCATACCTCCAGCTCCCAACAACTCTCATGAACTCCAAGTCCGTATTTCCCATTGCCTACTCGGCTTCTCCACCAAAATGGACCTCAAATTCCACCTAAAACCCAAATAATCATCCTCCCTCTCATCTGCTCCTCTCCTCATAGTCCGTCGTATCTAACGGAGGGTGCCATCTACCCAGGTGCTTCAGTTGGAAATCTCAGTCATCCAGCCTGTGCTCTCTCTCTCTCCAAGCGCCTGCGGTTCTGCGGAGGAAAATCCTTCTCCTGTTCCTGCCTGGATCCACTGACAAGGGGACTCCTACTTCTACTCCTTCTCAACTTGAGGAGTCTGAGAGGGCAAGTTCTTACTCACTCTTCTCCAAAGGAAGGGGAGGAGCTCTTCTGTTGGTAAGACAGGACTCTGTGGGCCCACTTACCCGTGGGGTCATGGAGACAGAAGCTCCAAACAAGCTCCACCCTGTCTCCCTGCTGCTGCCTCAAGGCTGTGAGCCTAGCCAGGGTTCTTCCTTTGGCTTCCTGTTCCCGCGTGATGAGTGCACCTGGGGCAGCTCAGGAACTGCCTTCTAGAAGCAGCCTGGAGGCTGGCCGTTTTCTCTCCTACCCTCTGGAACTCTGTGTCCTACCAGGGGCAGTTTGTGGGGCAGGTCTGTGACCTTCCACGCAGCTGGTGGAGTAAGTGAACTCGGAGTCTGCTGAATAGAACCTATCCACCAAGATGCATTCCGAGTCAGATTTAATACAGAAAACCGGGCACAATTTGGCTCCTTCCTAATTTTGCAAGCATGTCTTCCCCACCACTCTACTTCCTCTTGTCCCTTTGCCTCCAATTTTGTCCTGCTAGAAAACATCTTAAAGTCAAATTTTAAAGGAGGCATATGAGTGGGGTCATTTTGACTCTGCATATACGAGAAGTTTTTCCTGTTTACCTCAGCACATGGGTGACAAATAGGTTGCATGTGGAATTTTGAAGTCAGAATATTTTTCCCTTAAAACTCTGAAGATTAGCATTTCTTTGTCCTTTGCGATGGAAATCTCTAATGGGTGTTAGGTTAAAAGTTGGGGTTTGTGATCAAGTAAGTTTTGGAAACACTGGGTTAAAGATAAGATGTTTCTTAACCGCAGGGCTTCTCAGAGCCCTAATATAAACTGGGAAGCTCCAAGAGGGGACAGAGAGTACGGTGTTTCTCAAAGGTAACAGGCCATGCATTTCACGGAAACAGAGTCCTACAGACAAACGTCCTAAAATTTTCATCTCATTCTACGAAGACAATCAAAGCAAGGCCTGTTCCAAAGAGGAAAGCCATTCCTAACATTGGCAGGTCTTAAGAAATCTCTCCATGACTGTCCATGCCAGTTTCCTAGATATACCCTCAAACAGTGTTGGGAATACAAATCAGAAATTTTCTAAACACTTGTTTTTCTTTCTAAAACACACTTCTTTTAGAGGAAAATATTTTCCATGATTCTTCTGCATGTCCCCTTCTTTTTCAGTGTATTACCCACAGGTCTGAGACAAGACTACATTTGCTGCAAATTGATGTTAATAGTTCAGAAACTCAACAAGACAGTGTTTGGGACACACATTTGCTGCCCTTGAGGAGTGAGGAGAGAGGGCTGCTGAAGACATAAGCGGCTGGAGGAAGGCAGAAGAGCTTCTATCCAGAGTTCTCAAGCCCAGGCCCCAGCCAGGCACCAGCCCGAGCAGTGCCTTTCCTCTGCCTCGAATGCAGCCCGAGGACTGGGCCCAACTGCAACAGAGCCCTGGTCTTTTCTTTTGGTGGCCACCCAGGCCAACAGCAAAGCCCACTGCACTAGTATTCTGTGCACTTACGGCCGCCCACTGCAGAAGGAATCTCCCTGGACCAGAACTCTGCTTGTGGCAGCTGCCCACTCTGGGAGGAAGCTGGAATATTTTTTAAACAATATGCATTTTATTTGAGATCACTGTATCACAGGACTGAACCCTTGTCTAGGCCAGTTTGCCTGTTCTAAAATAACGCCCAAGCCAAGAAACAACAGTAAGAAGAGAATTCTGAATGTTTTTTTCTTCTTGATCTAACAAAGATTCAAACCAGTGTTAATACTTTCAAACAATAAAACTTCATTAAGGGGATAATAGACAAGTGTGAAAGGCAACCATTTTAAGCAAATTATTTCCCAACGAACAGAATGCAGGCCATGGAAGGAAAGATGGTATCACAGACCACCTCCTCCAACTTCTCCTAAACATATGAATATCATCTCCTAAACATATTAGTATCATCTATATAAAATCATCCTACTTTTATATTTTACTAGGAGCTCATGGCCCCTTGATTTCTCCAGAGACTCGCTGTTCATTAAAGGGCAGGCCTACACTAAGGGAGCTTTTTTGCATCAGCAGATGCCCAGTCCCAGGACCCAATTAGGTGCTTAATAAGAGAACGTGGAGAGATGTCTCATGGTCTGTGAACCAGACTTGCACTCTCTGATGAACAACTTTAATTTTTCTGTATATTAATTTGGTTTTTGCCTCTCCTTCCCTTACGAGTTGATCTGCTTTGCTCCTGCTCTCACAAGTTGACCCATATATAGGGTCAAGTTATGCCCTATGATAAAAGACCGAGTCCTCTGAACACACAGTGTAGTCTCCTTCCCGGACTTTGCACAGCTATTCCCTCTGCTGGGAACACTCCCTCTCCAGCTGTCTTCCTCTCTCGATATCGCCTACAACCATCTGAAGCTATTTTTCTTAATGTTTTTTTTTTTTTTGCCTGTTTGCTGTCTGTCTTCTTGCACAGGATTGTAAACTCAAGAAGGCAGGGACATGTCTGTCTTATTCACTACCGAGTCCCAGTGCTTAGAACAGTACCTTGCACAGAAAAGGGGCTCTGTAAATATCTGCTGAATAAATGAATTTATTATCCCTTACTTCTTACTTATCCTTCAGGCCTCAGATTTTCCTCCCGGATGCCTTCCCCATCCCCATCAGACTGGTTTAGGCTGCCCCTCCATGAGCTCGCACAGCCCCTGAGCTGCCTCAGCTACAGCTCCCCACACCATGCATGACCCCTTCTTTGCCCAGCTGCCTCTGCCCCTGAACTAGGAAGAACTTGAGGCGGGGGTCATATTGTGTTCGCCACTGTATCTACAGTGTCTAAAATGGGGCCTGACACTAGCAGATATTTAAATCATTTTTCAGTGAATGAGCATTCTTCTCTGTCACTTTTCTTCAATCCTCTCCTTTTCTAAGTTATTCCTTTGGTTAAAAAAGCTGTGGGTATATGTATATATGTAGACTACACTTGCTGCAAAAAGGATCTGGGATAGCTATAAATATATAAACAGCTACAAATACATATAATATTTAGAGAGAACAACTACAAGAGAAAGAGGGAAATGAGAAATCAGAAAAACACATATTGTTAAATCAAGCAAAGAAATACTGTCTTTTGCTTGAAAATTCCAAGCAATTTAAACAATGGTTTGACGTACTACTTCGCCCACACACTGTGAATTAGCTGAAGAATTGCCTCAATTCTCCTTTCCCTTTCGCATTCTATGTAAAACATCCTATGTTATTACACATTCCAGAAAGGAATTCGCAAAACCAGTTGTCATCTTCACTTGGCCAGATAATGGCCACATAATATACAAAACTGGAAGTCAGGGTATCTCGGTGGACCAAATGTAGTGTGTCCCTAGGGGTGGACGTGGGGGGAGAAATAAACGTTCCCTGGGGTCATTATCCTTGCCTCCAAATGGATGAAAACTGCAAGCTTAAGAACAAGAAAAGTAGCAGTTTCCTCTGTGTGTCCCCACAACTCCTCCAACACGGTCTCTCTTGCAGGTGGCCCTGGGAATAACTCAGTGGTAGAGGGAGGGGAGGGACCGGGGCTGAGGAGTCGGCTTGAGCTGAGCTAAACCTGGGTCCCTCCAACTTCAGCAGTGGAATCTTGGGCAAGTTACTTTGAAACTCAGTTTCTTCACTGGAAAATGGGGGTTAAAAAAATAAACTACTCAGTGAGTTTTGAGGACTAAATGACATAAAAGTTGCCCAGCCCAGTGCCTGGCATGAGTAGGTGCTCAGTAAACAGGAGTGCCCTCCCCCCACTTCCTGGTTTCGATGCTTGTGAAGCCAGCTCTGCCATCACTGCCAGGAATTCAGCTCTGCAGTCAGTCTCGCCCCGCCTCTCTTTGCCTTCCTCCACCCCTGCCCGTGAAGAGCCAAGTGAGCGTACAGGCCCTCCTGGCACACTCACTCTATGTCTTCTCCCACAAAATCCATCTCAGTTCTGTGTCCCCAGAGCCCTCAGCACAAGGCTGGTCACCCATGAGCACACTCCTCCCCCGCCCCTGAGAAGTACTGGTCAAACAGAATTGTCAGATGAATTCACAGTCTCCTCTTTATTCCTACTTAACAGCACAGGGTTTGGTCTAAGTGTACATCACTGTACGAGAATGTTCCTAAATACCAGCTTTATATTTTAGTTGTCCTTTATTGACTTTGAAACTTCATAAATAGAAAATCAGATGAAATTTCTTCTGTAAGTTCCAAGAGCAGGGTCAACAGAAGTAAAAATAAATCACATATCTGCATATCTGTTTTAGTTGGACTAAATCCCTCTAACCTGATTTAGGGTCAGGTTTAACTGACATTGCTGATTTCTGAAGAAAATGCTGAAACAGCCTTGCAATGGGCTCAGTTCCCTCTTGTTTATGCTCAGTTACTTCACCAAGCCAATGTTTTCATAAAGTAAGCATCTACAATGATCTTCCCAAGTTTTGCCTACAGAGGTGTTTCTAGTGTCCAACTTACTTATTTTTATTGCCTTCGTTCATCAGATAAAACGAAGATTTTAGGTCAAAAGGGAATGGCAGGGAAGATAAATCCGGGAAACCTTGCAAACATTTCCAAACGTATGACCTCCTCAGACAATGAAAAAGGATATCTGTCGTCCTGGTTTGTCCCCAGACCTTCGGTGGAGGGGGTGGAAGCGGGTCCTGGACGGCCTCTCCACTAGCCCATGATGGCGAGTCCCCCGCAGGCTATCAGCTTGGTGAAAGGACGGCTGCAGAGAAAAGGGAAGAGGAGTTGGCCTGTGATCATGACATTGCCACTTACCTAGGAACAACGATGATAAAAACAATAGATTAAAGACTGATTTTAATATTTTACTAGTGTACACAACTGTGCCTTAAGTCAAGGTGAATAAAACAACGCAGTACATGGAGCTGCTTCTACATAATTACAGAATAATTTAAAAGATTCTTTAATGTGTTAAGATGAAAGCTGACAGAATGATGTATGAAAAGCTGTCACAATTAGGAGTGGAGAATCAGGGGAATAGATTCATACATCAAATCCCAGAAACCAGGGGCTGGCTCGTGGCCAAGTGGTTAAGTTCACGTGCTCCGCTGCGGCGGTCCAGGGTTCAGATCCTGGGCGCGAACATGGCACTGCTCATCAGGCCACGTTGAGGCAGCGTCCCACATCCCACAGCTAGAATGACCTGCAACTAAGATATACAGCTATGTACGGGAGTAGGGGGGGGCCCGGTTTGGGGAGATAAAGCAGAAAAAGAAAAAAAAATCCCAGAAACCAGGAAATACCCTTGAAAGTAAAAGAGGTATATTTAAGAAAGAAAGAAACTGGATAGCTACAGTACCCAGTATTCAGAAATACAGATACAGTATCCAGAAATAAAATGGGATACCTACAGACTCTGTGGTATTTGTTCTGCATGGTGTCTTTTCAAAATTTTTATTGAATTGACAATGTACAAAAATTCAGTAGGGGGGCGTAGCCCAATGGCATAGTAGTTAAGTTCATGCACTCTGCTTCAGTGGCCCCAGGGTTGTGGGTTTGGATCCTGGGCGTGAACCTACACACTGCTCATCAAGCCATGTTGGAGTGGCATCCTACACACAAAACAGAGGAACACCGGCACAGATGTTAGCTCAGGGTCAATCTTCCTCAAGCAAAAAGAGGAAGACTGGCAACAGATGTTAGCTCAGGGACAATCTATCTCACCAAAAACAACAACAACAAGAAAAGAGATTTGAGGCTTTTAGTAAAAAATCAGAACATCTTGGCCACACTAGTCCCACATTCCCAACATGACAATAATGGGCTGAACTTGAGAATGGCTGCTCTCTGTAGGTAGGACACCTACTCTCATGCTTTTTATGCTTGCACCAGACCACTTCATTGACTCATGATGTTAGACATTTGAGTTTGTAACCCCTGAGTTAAGGACAGAAACAAGAATACTATCTAAATACAAGCGGAAAACATGCAACTTATTATTCCCAAAATGGCACAAACGAAAGCATAAACAGATTCAAGATAAATCCATGGTCAATAAATCCAAAATTCTTTATTAAGGGATGCTTGAGGTATATTCTTAACATTTTTTGAGATGGCTATCATAAAGGAAAACCTTTTTGGTTGTGAAAGACCAAATACCAGGCTGGACCATTATATCTCACATAATGGGGAAATGTGTATACATATTATGCAAGAGATGTGCTTGTGAAATATACAAAACCAGATTTTCTTTTAGGTAAACTGAACCATATGTGAAATAGGTAGTTACTATGAAAGGAACCCTATGAGAATATGTTTTTATAGGGGACCTTTCTTTAGCTAAGAATTGATCGCTAATTTTTTTGCTGTTAAACATGGATTTTCTCATACAGGATTTGGGAATTACTCCTATTTCTTTTGAGGGGGCTGATAAAATGTCTGAACTAGTTTAGTTTAGCAGTTCCAATCTATTTTTACAATTTAAATCTATTAACTCCTAAAATAAAGAGATCTAATAAAAGAACAACTTCTGGGCCTGGAAGACTAATATTCACTGTGACAGGTAAGCTGGACATTGATCTCAGACAACAGAACACACTCTGTAGGGCATGACAAATTGAAACACCTTTGTTCATCAAGAGGATGCATACCCACAGCACACTTTACTATCAGAACCTGTTTACAAAATAGACATAATTAAGAGACACATGACTTTGTTCCAGGATAAAAGAAAAGGGAGCATTCTCTGGTGATACGGTCACATATTCTCTAAAGTAATGTTAAATGTATTTGAAAACAGCACATTTTCATCCGGGAGTCTTAGCACAACTACGGCGGCCTGGGCTCGTGCAGGCCACCCTCAGAGGAGGGAGCTGAGGATCTTGAGAAGGGGTCCAAACAGCAGAAAGCACAACAAAAGAAACATCTTCTGGACTTCCTATCACACATGCGTTTTCTGTTCACCCTTGCCTCGTCTGCACTAACCCTGCTGGCCCAAATCCTGTATTACCGCTTGGACTCAGTTTTGGGGGATAATCTGTGCTTACATTTGGTATTTTCTTCTCTTCCTCACTGTGGGCCAGCTTCAACTCTCTGCCCCTGTAGTAGCTGATCTGATCTTCTTCCAAACCATTTTTGGCTTTGGCCTTCTCAATTCACAGGGACCTGCCTTACTCATCAGATGAGCTAGAGCAGTTGTTCACTCAGGGAAGCTGGGCACTGGAGGAGGTTTCAGAGCAAAGGAGCCTGTCAAACACTACAGTGTTTCGAAGCTGGCCTAAGTCTCTGGGTCTCAAAAACGCTAGTGCGAAATGGACACATGATTCTCCTGGTTCCACCAACTGCCAATCTTTTGCTTGATGAGAGCAAAAATTCTGTTATTTAAAAATGTATTTAAGTCAACTTTAAAACAAAAAAAAGAAGTAAAACCCTGCCACCCTGAAGGCAAGTACTTCATTTTTTCTTATCCTTTTCAAGTTTTAGCCATGGTTTTATCCAAGTTTTACATGGTTGTACTCATTTGTACATATATCTTTGTGATCTATTTTTTTGTACTTAATATTACTGTGTAAACAATTTTCCACATATTACATAATCCTTAGTCATTAATTCAATAATTATACAGTATTTCGTTTCTAATGTTCATAAAGCCAACATTCCATGTTCTAGTTCAAAGAACATGTGATTTGGAGTCAAAGAAACAGTTCAAGCCCAGATCTTCCACTTACTAACAAGTTAACTTTGTCTTTCTTTTCTGTAAAGTAGAAATGATGATGTTGATAACTTCCTCACAGGCTTGTTGAGAAAACAAAATTAGATCATGTATGCGAACACTGCCTCATCCCAGGGATACTGGGTGCTATAGACTGAACTGTGTCCCCCAAAATCCAGAGGTTGAAGCCCTAACCCCCAATGAGAGTAAATTTGGAGATAAGGCCTTCAAGGAGGTAATTAAGGTTAAGTGAGGTTACAAGGGTGGACCCTAATCAAACAGGACTGGTGTCTTTATAAGAAGAGACACCAGGAGCACGTGCACACAGAGGAAGGGCCACGCGAGGACACGGCGAAGGCGACCACCTGCAAGCCGGGAATAGAGACCACATCAGAAACCAAGCCTGCCAGCACCTTGATTTTGGCCTTCCCAGCTCCCAGAACTGTAAGAAAATAAACTTCTATCACTTTAGCTACCCAGTCTGTGGTGTTCTGTTAGGGAAGCCTGAGCAGACTAAGACATTGGGCATTAGGAGGATGGATGTCCAAGGGGTGAGACATTAGGAAGAATCTTGTTAAAGGTGAGGTCATCCTACAGTCCTCTCATGGACAGCAGGCATCATCGTCAGGGGCTTCCCCAGCATTCTGAGACTCCCAAAGCCTCCCAAGGGACCTAGATTTCAGTTAAGCACCCATCTGCTGGCCATGTCATGTCACCTCTAAAGTGACAGCCTGGGATGAATGGCTGAAAAGAATGCTGGCAGGGCCTCATGACTTGCTTTGGCTAATGGCTCATGGGCAGACATGATGTACATCTTGTCCAAACAGAAACTCTCATGCTCTTTTCCTTCTGCCACGAGAATGTCATGTCCCAAACAGGGGATGTTCCTTCAGCCTCAGCTGCAGAAGGATAAGATACATGGAGAAATGAGCAGCAGGTGCCCTGCAGCCACCAGTAGGTAATATGAGTGAAAAATAAATGTTTGGGGAAAGTCCCAGAGTTCTTGGCTTGGTTGTCACTGCAGCAAAACTGGCTAATATGGTAGTGAAAGCAGAGAGAGACTGCACTGAGATGGAGAGTCTCATTTTTCTTGAAGAGCAACAAGGGAAGTGTAAAGTCAAAAGAACTGCAAATTGGTGCCTTGGTGTTTGAGGAGGGCCTCAGGCTCAGGCTGTGAAAAGCACCATCCTGTTTCAGAACACGGCACCCAGACATTAAAAGAAGAAGATAGGGCTCCCCCGCTTCCATATACAAAAGCTCCTCCACATCGATGCCTGGGATCTGGTGCTGACTACCCACAGGCAGGCCATCAGCAAGGCAAGGGCAACACAGAAGATGACTCTGAGAGAATTTCCAATAACATTCAAAGGGTTCACTCTGGGAAAAATCAGAATGTAGCTGAATTTCTTTACCTTTTTGTTTTCTTGTTTGTTTTTGGGTGGCTTAGTAGTTTTTATTTACTTTACTTATATATATATATAGGAATAGGAGGTCCATTATCTCTTCAGGGCCTAGGCCAACACAGGTCTTAATGTGGGCCCCTGGTACTAGGAAGCAGATGGGAATGGCACACTGGCAACGACAGTGCTCTCAGTGCAGCCCGAACACTGCAGAGGTGCCAGCACCAGCAGCCTGGCAGTGAGTTACCACCAGGAGGCTCAACCAGCAAGCTCAGCAGCACCCTCTGCTAGAGGGTGGGCTATCGAATTCTGTTTCACATTGTGACCTAATTGCCAGGGGCTGAGCAGGAGGAGAAATGACTTAGTGGTAACCCAAGGCAGGTGAAAGTTCGTTCTGGGCGTTAAGTCACCAAATCTGAGAAAGGGCAGACTGAGGACGGAGCACAGAACACCAAGGTTCCATGGGCCTCAACACTGAAGCGCAATGGTAGGGGGCGGGGGG
Organism: Equus quagga; assembly: GCF_021613505.1. Classification (NCBI taxonomy): domain Eukaryota; kingdom Metazoa; phylum Chordata; class Mammalia; order Perissodactyla; family Equidae; genus Equus; species Equus quagga. The sequence goes on from NC_060268.1 coordinate 93,004,569, forward strand.
CTAAGGGTGATTCCTGAGTTGGCAACTAGATGGCTACAGCCAATTCTTACTTAGTTTATGTGGTTAGGTGTGGAGGGCAGGGAGGAGGCACAGCCAAAGTGGTTCAGGTACCTCTGGGAACTAGATCTCCACCTGCAGAGAGCTCCCACCTCAGGCTCTCCTCATCTTGCAGGACTGCAGGTTCCTGAGGGCTTCTGAAAATATCTCTGTGTGGATGGCAAATTGGTTCAGTTTTGCAGATGTTGAGAGTGGCTGACAGGGTGGGGATGACACAGCTAATGCTGATGGCAGAACTCTTTCTGAGATGAAACAGGACATGTGAATCTTCCAAAAGAAGCAGAGTTGCAGATTTCCAGGCAGAAGTCTGGAGCTCATGGCAGACAGTTCCATACTCACAGAGCACTCCCCCTAGGGACCTCGATCTTATTCAGGCATCTTTATGTGTAGGCACCCAACTGCTGCCCACATCCGTCACCTGTGAAAGCTGCAGCCTGGGATGGATGGCTGAAAAGTTGCAGCTGGATTTTTTCCTTTCCTGGGAGGAAGATTACTTCCTCTAATTAGACACTACTGATCTATCAATGTGACCTATATTTGCATGAACTCCTTTAGCAGACGTACCACACTGCTGCCACGTCATTAAGTTTGTGGTTAATTAGAAACCCCAGATCTTTCTCACATGACTCATAAACCACAAGCAGATTCCTATTAAGCCCATGTTTACTCAATGAAATGAGCTGAAGTCTGAGAATTGGAGAGTTTTTTATTGTCAATTCAAGGAGATTATCATTATTAAAGGTATATATGCTACAGTATATTCTTTACTAGTGAACAACCGAGCCACACTTTTTTCTTCTGCAACAAAATCAATTCTAGCTTACGGTTGTATTTTGAAACAATGTTATTAAAAGCAGGAGAAATATAATTTGCAAATTCCTTCAAGTGAAATATGGATTTCTAAATGCTAATAGGATGACCAAGTACATTCTTACATGTAAGAAGTTCCACCAAGTTTCTAAAAATGTATTTAAAAACATATAGAAGACCAGGATTAACCATTTAAATGGTTTCTCTGAAAAGTCTTGATCCAGAATACCAGAACATCAGCATCTTTACAAAGAGGTGCCTAATAGATATTCTCAAAGGAAGCAATTCTACATAAGACAACTCTCAATACCTTCATTTGTAGAAATTACGATGACTAGAGAGCAAGAAAAAAAATAAACCTCCTCTAAGAGTAATAAATATTTTTCTGGAATACCACTGTCAATACTAGAAATAAGGTACTGGCAGGGAGCTTTGACAGTATGGAGGAATTGCACTGGAGTGTGATGTCACCATTATTTTATGGTATGACACAATGTGCTAGCTTGAACCAGGGGTCATTCATTCATGTGGCAACTTCACCCATCTCAGCAGCAAGCCAGGAAGCAGAGAAAGTCTCTAAGCAACAAAAACACCTAAGAACTCTCGAGAAGAACACTCAGAAGGGAGCCCATTGGATTCTCCATTATGCATCGCCCAAGTCTAATCAATGGGGCCACCTCATTTTCTAGCCCCCAGTGGGTGAGAATAAGCTGGGGATGAGCAAAAGAAGGGCCCAAGGGCTGCTGGCTTATCAGAGTGAGCTATACAAATAAAAGCCCAAGGACTGCTGACCTCAGTGGAATCCAGTTCCATCCTTTCCCTCTAGAGATGAGAAACCAAGATCCAGAGAGATGAAGTGACTTCTCTGCAGGTCACACAGCTAGCAGCAGCCTGAAAACTTGAACTCAGCATCCCGAGCCTTATCTAGTGTTCTCTTCACCTCGCCGTTTTGCCTCCTTTACTAATTAGCCCACATAAAATCAGTTATTTTTGAGATTATAAGTGGATTTTTGCTGACATATACTGAAAAGAGTGAAGATATTAAGAAATTTTCCAGATAAAATTTTTTTATGTCCTTGTAAATCTACTGAAGATCTAAGATTCAATTAAAGGATAATAACCCTGCTAAGATATCTGACTATCTTGTAGCATCAACAGCACATCTACAACTTGCTGGTGGATCTAGAGGTCTCATTCCAGGTAGGTGTCTAACTTATTATTTTATATGGTTAGCTAAAAGTCCCAAGACTATTTATTGACCATATCATGCTTCCTCCTACGGAATGAAGACGCCACCTCAATCACTCTAAATTCTTCTATACAGCTGAGTCCACATCTGTTTCCCCCATTCCCAACAGAGCTTAGGTGGGATAGGTGACTGGTCGAAATTTAACAGGTGGGAAAGTTACTAGATAGGGTGAGTTAATGCTTGGCCCTGAGGTCACACTTTTGCTCTACAGGACCTCCAGCTTGCCCATAATCGAGGTCAGTTCTCTTCAGTTCTTGGTGTATGCATAAGAGACTTGGCCCCTCGCACTGGATAAACTTCTCTTGGGGAAGAGAGGAGATTTAACTAGCATAGGAAATAAGGCAGCTTCCTTGAGCCTGTAGGCCTTTTATTTACATGCAGGCTACAGTTAATGGAAGACATCACAGGCCCCCTCTTTTAATAAGGGCAAGTCTAACAAAGGGACAACTGTGCCTCTCTTGGAACTCAGCTGGAGATCATTCCAGCCACAGCCACACCTCCTTTGGTTCTCACGATAAGGGGAGGGAGTTGTAAAGACCTGCCCACAACAGAGAAGAGGCTATTAATTCACTGCCTTGGGGTTAAACGGACCGTTTTAATTTTACCTTGTAAACTGAGCAGAATAAAAAGGATTTCATAGCTTAGTTAGAGACTCTATTTTACTACCATGAAAAAAAAATTAAAGAAAAATTCAAAATACTTTACAAATCTGCAGGGTCAGACCTGCCAGCACCCTGCCAGCCCTCCCTGATGCAGCTCCCCAACCTCTTCCTTTACCCTCTGTGGTGTCAGAACTGGGCAGGAGCTGGTGCTCATACAGGCCAGAGGGCCAAATCTCGAGTTCACAAAACTCCTTTAGGGCTCCTAATTGTTCTGGGAAGAAAGCACGGCTGTTCTCCCAACAGTCCACCAGCATTGCACCATCTTCAGGGCTAGTCTTAGTCCAGTGTGGCAGGGTAGTTTGACCCTCAGAGCCCCCGAATTACCTGGAGGTGTAGTTTGTTGTGTTTTTTGTTTGTTTCTTTTTAACATGGAGGCTATGCCTTTTTTTGATCAACTCTTCTCCAAAGGACCAAATGATTCCTGCTGTGAGGATGAAAAGAAGACATGAAGAGCAAAGCAGACCAGAGAAGGTGCTGGCACTTAACCTTCCAACCTGAGACTTGGCCTGTCATCATGTCTGTGTCCCTTGTGTTGCCCCTTCCTATCCTTATTTTTAAACGAAAGGTAAGAAGGAAGTAAAGTCAGCAAGATAAACTAAGCTAAAAGATCACTGTAAAAAATGACAGAGACAAAATTGATTTTTAAGGCAGCAAAGGTCCAAACACAAAATCAAAGCAATCAAAATGACCTCAGAGGGCTAGATGAAATAACCTGTCAAAATAAGAAATAACAAAGGATAAAACATGCCTAGAGTGTGGGGTCTAGGGTTCATGCTGGGGGCTCCTGTTCAGGAAGAGGCAGATGACAAGGTCAGTGTCCCAGGTAGGGCTCACACACGCTCTCGCTGGACAGGTCAGTGTGACACTCTACTGACCCAGCGGGCTATAAGCAATGAGATCTGTCATCCTGCCCCTAGCATCTTCCCTCTCAGCACCACACAGTGTCTGCGACAGTACATGTCCAATACATGTTTGGTGAATTATTATTATGTTTCTAAATAATTGGGCTCCCAAGCAGAGTGGATGTGTACAGGGTGTAGAGAAGACCTTAGGAGCTCTGTTTCCACTTAGCTTTCAATTTTTTGTGTACATGACACAACAGTAGTGATATGTGTATATAATTTATAAACAAAACAAACATACCTAGATTGGGGATACAAAACTCTTTTTTACTACTAGGATGCATGATCAAAAAGTTTAAATGACACAATGCTGATTATTGAAACTAGTGATGGCTATATGGGAGCTTATTACTCTATTCTTTCTATTTTTCCATAAATTTTCCATAATAAAATGAAGAATTTCAACTTCAGATCCTCAGGGATGGGCATGGGCACAGCAGGGGTTAATGTAGACCCCAAGCCTCTAAAGACACATTGCTGTCTTTCCAGGAAATGCCACACAAGCCCCAAAGAGGTAGAAGTTCTAAACTGCCTGTTCCTATCTCCACCTTCCTGCCTGGTGCGACATGTTTGGTGGAGAGGGAGGCCTCCTGTTAAGTGTAGTTCCCCTTTTAACTTTGCTACGGATATGACCGTGACCAGAGAGATTAGTTCCGGGTGAACTGAGTCTGCCCATTTATTTCTTCCAGAAGCTGACTGCTTCTTATGGCGATGGCAGAATGATGGAAAGGAACTGCAGAAGGGAAGAGCTGGTTTTCTCGAGCTAAGATTTGAGCAGTGACAGGGCAGAAGGAGCCTGGCATACAGGCAGGTTAAAGAGGAGAGCAACTGGCCAACAGAGTAAGGCCAAAGGTGTCCATGGAGGCCAGAAGGGTCAGGCAGGCACTTCAGGTCAAGAAGGAAAGGAGTCCAAGCACCTGACCCAGCTTCCTCCCATCACCTGCCTCTTCCTGCCGAAGGAAATGGTGGTAAGAAATTCTGAATCACACCGGACACACCACTGTGATTAAACGTAGTAAGACATTTCACTGAGTTTAGAAACCATCCTCCCTTTTGCTGGCAAGCTGTAATAAAATCATTTCTCTCCTACCACCTTACCTCCCGACTTACTGGCATGTCTTGTGGTGAGCAGATGACCCCCACTTCTTGGGTGGTAGCAAATTTGGCAACTCTGGTGGGATCTTGAGTCCTTTTCGTGGCCAGTCGACCTCAGATAGGCAACCTGTTGGGTAAGTCCCTTGTGGCCGCCAAGGCTCTCTCTGTCTTGGGGAACTGCCCTTCCTGCTTTTCCATACTGACCCTGGCTGCCTCCTAATGCTGACTGCGGTAGGAAGAGAAATGGCTGCATCTGGCGAGTCCATGGGCTCATCTGGAATACAGTAAGTCGCCTTGGGGATGCCCGTGAACTTCCTTCGCCTCCATCTTGGGTCCTTCCGTTTACAGCAGGGCCATCTGGGGTCCAATAGGACCATCTGGGCTTGCATTTGGAGTGGGAACAGTTGTAGGACTTGCTACCCTAAATCTGAAAACTAGTTCACTGGTGTCTGGTTTTTCTGTGTCTGAGTTCGTAAACAGCTTAAAATTGGCTTTTTGGGGACTGCGTTTCTCGGTGATCGTAACAAAGTCTCTTTAGAAATTACCTTGTTTGTTGCGGCCACCTTAGGAAAAGCCCCCTAAAATGGGGATAACTGTAAACGGCTGGCAGGATAAGCCAGGATAATTTAAAATTACAGTAGCCACTTTGGGCTTCATTAGAGCTTTCAAGGAGAAACAAAGAAATCCTTAAAGAGCCAAGGGCTCCACCTTTTTATCTAAAGCTTCCAGGAGCTGTAAATGCTTACAGACAACAGCAGAATCTTACCAAACTTGTTTTGTGTCCTGAGGGCTTGGCTGGATAATCATCAGGTTGGGGGGTCCCAAAACTACAGTGGGACAAAAAAATGCGGTTGCACTCCATTTTGTGGTTAGAGATGGTGGGACAGAAACACAGGTTGCACTCTGGTCTGTAGCTAAGGATCCCACCAAACTGCCTCAGCCTCAGGGAAATTACATTAGCCATTAGAAGAAAGTCTTGGCTTGGTCTTAATTCAAGGGTCTTGGTTTCACAGATGCCCCAAAATTTTCACGATCTGGTTCTAGCTGCAGCATAAATACACTTTTGACCAGTGTGTCTAAATTCTGAAATAATGGAAAGCGCTAATTTGATCCCCACCTATAGCCTCTTAGGCTGCATTTTCCCAAATTGGGCAACTTTTAGCTACAAGTATGTAGTACGAACTACTGAGTATTCATGGGTTTACTGATCCTTTTCCTCCCAGAGATAGTCACTATTTTTCCTATTTCTGTCTTTTGTGTCACTTGTCATAAAAAGGAAAAACCACAGGGCAAGAAGCAGGTATCTCTATAAGCATATTGTCTGGGAACATGGGCACAAGGTGAAAGCTATTGCTAAGGGCATCTTGGAAGCCAAAAAGGCTGCAAATTTGGTGGGTTGGGTCAAGCAGTTAAGAGCCATTAGGGCACTTCCCACCTAAAGAAGACTCCCATGAAAGGATGAGTTAGTCACAGAATGGGGTAGATGACACAGGTCCCCACCAATGTCAAGAAAGTGTCCGTGCAACGAGGTACTCTGTAAAACCACACACAATCCCAACCCCGCCGTACCTCCCTCCTAGGTATAAGTTGGCTCCAAGAGACCCAAGGCTTAACTGAAGCTGTTAATGTGCATGTAAGATGAGCATTGTTTCTTTTGCCTTGTTCTATGTCTTGAGAGCTTGGCTTTGTGACCTCTTTGGTCTCCAGCATCCAGAGGACACATGTACCGGTGTGCATTTTGTCAGCTAATCAAATAGACTGGGGTTCCAAGAAGCACTCTCTGTCCAGCTGTGTCAGCTCTTAGGTGAGTTTGTCACAGGGGTTCCAGTCGCTTTCATAAGGGCCTTTGTCGTCTCAATCTCCGTTGCTTGTCAGTGCACTACCGCCTGTGCAGTGGAAGCCTTTGCTTTCTTGGACTGTTTTCGGGAGAGAGCTTTCTGGTGTTGTGAGGGCTGCTTCTTTTGCACTCTCTTTCGGGGATACCTCTTGTGTCCATGGTTAAGCTGTAAGAGGCTTACTGATTTGAGTCGCTATTAAGATCCTACTCATCAATATGGCCAGGCAAAGGATCGTTTATTGGAAAAACTTCTAAATCGGGAAAAATTTTTAGAGAGCTCTCATCATAATTGTTTTATTGATACCTATGAAAAGACCAAACTAAAAGGAAATACAAAAATACTGACTAAGCGGCGGGCCCGTGGCCGAGTGGTTAAGTTCATGTGCTCTGCTTCGGCGGCCCAGGGTTTCACTGGTTCAGATCCTGGGTGCAGACATGGTACCGCTCATCAGGCCATGCTGAGGTGGCCAATCTTTTTTATTTGAGGAAGATTAGCCCTGAGCTAACATCTGTGCCCATCTTCCTCTACTTTATATGTGGGATGCCTATCACAGCATGGCTTGATGAGTGGTGCCATGTCCACACCCGGGATCCGAACGGGCGAACCCCAGGCCACTGAAGCGGAACGTGCTCACTTAACCGCTGTGCCAGCGGGCCAGCCTCTGAGGTGGCCGATCTTCAAAAATAAAAAATAAATAATGACTGACCTTAGAACCCCTTCTCTCCTACCACCTTGACTCTCGACTGTTGGCATGTCTTGCGGTGGAGACACGACCTGCCCCCTCAGGCAATAACATAACTTGGAATTATAAAAAGAAAAGGAAGAGGGGATAGATGAAACAAAACTGACAAAATGTTGAAAATTATTGGACCATGGAGGGGTAGAGAAAATGGGTGAAGGTGGTCAAAAAGTACAAAACTTCCAGTTTTAAGACAAATGAGTTCTAAGAATGTAATGTACAGCACGGTGACTATAGCTAACAATACTATTTGAAAGTTGCTAGGGAAGTAGATCTTAAAGGTTGTCATCACAAGTAAAAAATTTGTAACTATTTGAGGTGACCAATGTTAACTAAATTTACTGTGGTGACCATTTCACAATACATATATATAGCAAATCATTATGTTGTGTACCTTAAACTAATACAATGTTATATGCCGATTATATCTTAATACAACTGGAAAAATTTATTGAAACTGGTGATGAGTATGAGGCGGTTCATTATTCCATTCTTTACTTTTGGGTATATTTTAAATTTCCAAAAAAAAGTTTAATTTTTTAAAATTAAAATTGTGATACTGTAATAAATTAAGGGTGACTTTTTCAGCTTTAATCCAACAACTTCAATAGACATACAAAGAAAGAGATGAAGGCTAAGTTCTCTACGATAAAGCCAGCAAAAATTATTACTGAAATACTTCTTTTCACATGACTTTAAAGGACAAAATAAGTGTATAATTTCACAAAGGAACCAGAAAATTGTCATAAGAGAAAAAGTTTCTGGAGGGAATAAAATAGTCTGGAATACTTAGATATAACAGCACATGGTAATTCTAAATAAAGCATTTTGAGTTAAAAAAAAAAAGTACATCCTGTTTTTGATTTAAAAGAGCAGAGGGTACTTTTCCTCATCTGGCTATCTGCTCACAAAGAGGCACACACAGTGTCCTGTTCTATCTGGATTCATACAGTCATAAGAGCTAGGAACGCCCTTACAGGTCAGTCAATCCAACCACGCAGCATCCTGCCAATGGCCATCCATTCTCTGCTAGACCCCACTGGAGATGGGAACCCACCACTTTCCCAGGCAGGCCACTCCTTTTTCATACAGCCATGCATGCTTCTGGTCTGTTTTCCCTTAGGCTGAGCTGTAAAAGGTCCTTGACAGAATCTCTTGGGGGAATCTGCCCAGATGAGAGGTTTCTAAAAATTCACCATTGTTAAGTTCATTCTTCTCCATGAGGAACCAAGCTACCAAAAGTGGAAGAATAGGTCCATGTGACCAGGATCTCCATTTAATTTGAGTTAAAACTGCAAATGAGTCTGGTTGATTATTTGGAGACTCCGAGTTAAGTTGGTTTGGAATTCCTTTTGTCAACCAAATAGAAAAACTGGCAGAACTCATAAGGAGGAAGCCTTTTCTTCTTATCTGCAGGTGCCCACCTCTGCCAACAGGCAGGGTAAGGAAAACCAACCTTGAGCTCAGACCAGAGCTGCTGAGAGCCATGCTGAGGCAGCCCTCCTCTGGATGGGTAAATGGGCTACATGCCTGGGGCAGCGCTGACTGTTTTTGGGTTCCCAACACTAGGGCAGGGTCTGTCCCTCACAAGGAGGATGGACCTTTCTCCAGTTCCGGCCTGTGACCAGAGGGGTAAGCCAGGTTGGCCCTGCCTATGCAAGCTCAGGTGGCCTCACTTTGGGAAGAGGAAGGAGGGTGGAGGGATGTTTCATTTTGATCCCACAGCCCAGCCCAGTGGGGCCTTGGAAGCTACTGAGCAGCCAGTGATAAAGCTAATGATTTGGTCCTCCCTTGGCTCCCCACCAATAAGAACCCAGGAAAGGGAATGGTGGTGATCAACCAGCATCCTCAATCGCCAGAAGAATGACACAGTTCAGCTGACTCAGATTAGGCACCATCAACACAGAACCAACAAAGTATATCCCTCAATTTGGGGAATTTACCTGGTACCCTAAAAAATGGATAAGTAAAGTTAACATGTGTGAATTTGGTTATTTTTGTGAGATTTCAAAGTATTGAGGTGATTTTTCCATGTCATGTGATGCTCCACAGTGGGGGTGTGCAATCAGCATGGAATATAGAGCCAGAGATTAAAAGTGAAATATGTTTAATCAATGCAGTAATTCAGCCATTTGCTCTAAAGCCACAATGAAACTTACTGAAAAATGCTAAAGAATTTTCCCCCCATTTTCTGCATATTTTGCTTGTTTGTTCTTGGGAAAATTTTTGAGATTTTTTGGAAAGGTTTTGGAATTCCTGGGAATAATTTATAATAGTAATGGAGAGACTGATAATCACAGGATTAACTGTCACTGGGACGTGCCGCAGCTAAGAAGGGGAGAGATGGTGCGAGGCTTCTGCTTGTTTCAGGATGATGACTGCCCCCTTTCTCCTTTCCCTTGCCTATAAACCAGCTTTAGAGCTGCAACACTGGGATTTACAATAAGAAATATCTATTTGGTATTTGTCCCAGTTTCTGGCACAAAGCTTCTAAAACCCTCGGGAATTTCCTAAGTGATGAGAGCAACACAGCTGTCTTTTTTATGTTAATGAGGTGACTGAGAACACAGCTAAGGGTGGGGGCTGGTGGTCAGGAGAACCCACCCTGCGATTAGAGGGTTGGAACCTTGGCTACGCCCCATCCCCCTGAAGCCCAGGAGCGGGCAGCAACTGAAGTTCAATCAATCGCCAACGGCCAATAATTTCATCAGTCATGCCTGTGAAATGAAGCCTCCACAAAATCCCAAAAGGACGGAGTTCAGCAAACTTCTGGGTTGGTTACCATGAGGAGATTTGGGGAGTGTTGCACTCAGAGGGCAAAGCTCTTCATCCCTTCCCATATACCTTGCCCTATGCATCCTTTATCATATCCTTTTATAATAAGCTGGTAAATATAAGCAAACGTTTCCCAGAGTTCTGTGAGCTGCTCCAGCAAATTAACTGAATCCAAAGGGGGAGGAGGTCACAGGAACCTCCGATTTGCAGCCAAGTCAGACAGAAGTTGCAGGTAAGCTGGGGACCCAGCCTTTGGACTTGCCACTGGCGTCCTAAGTGTGTGTGTATTAGGGGCAGTCTTGTAGGACTGAGCCTTAACCTGTGTAATCTGATGCCATCTCCAGGTAGATAGTGTCAGAACTGAGTTGAATTGTAGGAGAATTGCTTGTTGGTGTGGGGTACCACCACACCCTCCTATGGTGGAACTTAGGTGCAGCATCCTTAACAGTCCAGGCAGCCAAGCTGTGGCTAATAGGGCCAGGATGTACTAGGCCAGGTCGCAGTCCTCTTTCCTGAACCAAGATCCAGGACTGTCCACTTCCCCAGGGCTGCTGGTCTCCAGTGAGTAAGAATGGAGAAAAGGCAAAGATCCACACCTCACAGGTATAAAGAAAGAGTTTGCGGGGCTGGCCCGTGGCCGAGGGGTTAAGTTCCCACGCTCCGCTTCAGCGGCCCAGGGTTTCGCAGGTTCGGATCCTGGGCGCTGACATGGCGCCGCTCATCGGGCCATGCTGGGGCAGCGTCCCACATGCCCCAACTAGAAGGACCCACAACTAAAAATATGCAACTATGTACCAGGGGGCTTCGGGAGAAAAAGGAAAAATAAAATCTTAAAAAAAAAAAAGAAAGAGCTTGCTTCTTAGTGGTTCTTAGATGTGAAAGAAAAGACAGACCACAGACACTTACAGCCCTCAGCAACTAAGGAAATTCAGGTTCTGCTGGAACCATTACTTTTAAAGAGAACCAACTAGCTTAGATCAACTTACTTGAATAAGTAATATATTTATGTTCTTAAATAAAAACTATAAAGATGGACAGGGAAGAAGCAACCTCCCACTCTTGTTCTTCTACCCAGTTCCTACCTCCCAATGGGTAACCAGATCATTAAGTTTCTTGCGTGATTCCTTCCAAATACTGATTATGCATGCACAGCAAATACGAATATATACTACTTCTGCTCCTCCTTTTTTACACAAATGGTAGCATACTAACACACTGTTCTGTACCTTGCTTTTTAACTTAATCTCCAATTAAATTTCTAAACCTGATTCCAATTTCTTAGTTCTTTCTCCAAATTTTCTAAATACAAAAATAGCCAAACAAAATATTAGAAAACTCAACAAAATTAAAAGTTGAAACTGTCAGAGAACATCTATCAACATTATAACTGAATTACTCTCTTCTAGACAGTTCATGCTGGCCAATTTCACTAAGCCCTTATATCCATCTCAGTACTGTCTGGTCCTCAAAGACTAGGATCACAAACCTCTTGCCCTCTCTTGGCTCCCTCCCAGCTCCATTTAACCACAGCCAAGCTTCTCCCATGGTGGGGGCCGGGGGTGAAGAATAACTCGATGCATCATTCTTCTCCTCCTCACCCGGTGCTTCTTCTCCTCTTCACAGCCAGGCTTCATGATGAAGGCGTTGCCTCTACCACTTCCTCAATTCCCATTCACCTCAGCCCCCAACCCACCCCTCTACTCCGCTGAAATTTCTCTCCCCAAGATAACTATGAACTTTTCTTGTTACTAAATCCAATTGGACTTTTTCAGCTCTTAAGTTACTTGACCTCTCAGAAGCATGTGAAATTATTGATAATTCACTGTTTTGAAAACGTTTTTCTCCTGGTTTCTGTGACTCCATGCTCTCCTGGTTTTCCTCCTTCCTCTTTGGGTGTTTCTTTCCAGTCTTCTTTGCGGACTCCTGAGCTTCCTGACCATTCTTTAAACGCTGGGGTTCTTCAGGGCTCCATCATACAGCTCTGTATCTCCAGCCCCGATCTCTCTCCAAAGCTTCAGATTTATATATTCAACAGCCCACTGGACAATTCTTCTAGGACTGCCCGCAGGCATTTCAAACTCAACAGGTTTAGAAGTGAATTTGTCATCTTCCTCTCAAACCAGCTCTGTCTCCTGTGTTTCCCATCTCTAGGAATGGCATCACCTAAGTGCCTAGCCCAGGAAGTTTGGGGTCATCCTTAAGCACTTCCTCCCCCATCTCTCCCCATTCCAGACATCACCAAGTCACTCTAACTTTCTAAACATTTCTCAAACCCACCACTATCCTCAATCTCCTGTCTATCCACTCTCCCCAGGATTACTGCAACAGCCTTGTAATCGGTCTGTCTCTAATCTTGTTTCCTCCAACCTAGTTTCTATACTGTAGTCAGAGTAATCTTCCTAAAACACACATCTGATCACATCACTCAGCTGCATAAAACCCATTAATGCCAGGATTTTTTTTAAAAGATACTAACAAGCTGATTTTAAAGTTCACCTGGAAAAATAAACGTGCAAGAAGAGCCTGGAAAAAAACACTGAAAAGAAGCATGAGAGTGAATTAACCGTATCAGAATTTTAGAATGTAAAATAAAGCTACAATAATCAGTTAAAACAGTGTGGCTCTGGTGTATGAACAGACACGTAAATCAATAAAAGAGAATAGGCAGTCTCAAAATATAAGCAAATGTGGGAATTCAGTATATAATACAAGTGGCATTTGAAATTAGTGGAGAAAAGATGATTTTTCAACAGTGTTGGGGCAACTAGCTAGGAAAACGAGAACAGTGGTCAGATCTACACTGCACACTTTATTTTAGCATAAGCTCCTGATGGATCAAAGATCTTAAATCTAAAAATAAAGGTACAAAGTATTACAAGAAACAAAGGGAAGAAGACTCTTTAGCATAACAAAAAACCTAGAAGTCATTTAAAAACACTAATTTTTTTTAAAAAGATTGGCACCTGAGCTAACAACTCTTGCCAATCTTCTTTTTTTGTTGTTTTTTTCTGCTTTTTCTCCCCAAATCCCCCTAGCACATAGTTGTAGGTCCTTTCAGTTGTGGCATGTGGGATGCCGCCTAAACGTGGCTTGACGAGTTGTGCCATGTCCGTGCCTGGGATCCAAACTAGCCAAACCCCGGGCCACCAGATCAGAGCATGCGAATTTAACCACTCGGCCACAGGGTTGGCCCCCTGAAAAACATTAAATTTTGATACATAAAAAATTTAGGGGCCGGCCCTGTGGCCGAGTGGTTAAGTTCTCACGCTCTGCTTTGGTGGCCCAGGGTTTCACTAGTTCAGATCCTGGGCACGGACATGGCACTGCTTGTCAGGCCACGTTGAGGCAGCATCCCACATGCCAGAACTGGAAGGACCCACAGCTAATAATATACAACTATGTGCTGGGGGGATTTGGGGAGAAAAAGCAGAAAAAAACAACAAAAAAGAAGATTGGCAATAGTTGTTAGCTCAGGTGCCAATCTTTAAAAAAATTTTTTTTAAAAATTTAAATGTCTGCATGGAAAAAAATCCCATCATAAAATCAAAAGACAAATGGCGAACTGGGAAAATATTTACAATTCATATCACAGATAAATGTTTACTTTCTCTAAATGTAAAGAACTCCTAAACAAAATCAATAAAGAAAATAACCGCCCCAAAGAATTAAGGGTAAAAGATATGAATGGATTGTTCTCAGTAAAGGTAACACAAATGACTCATAAGCATAGGGAAAAAAATGCACCACACTCATAATAAGAGAAATGGAATTTAAAACTACACAGAGGGGCTGGCCCAGTGGCACAGCGGTTAAGTGCACGCGTTCCACTTCTCAGCAGCCTGGGGTTCGCCACTTCGGATCCCAGGTGTCGACATGGCACCGCTTGGCATGCCATGCTGTGGTAGGCGTCCCACATATAAAGTACAGGAAGATGGGCAGGCATGTTAGCTTAGGGCCAGGCTTCCTCAGCAAAAAGAGGAGGACTGGCAGTAGTTAGCTCAGGGCTAATCTTCCTCAAAAAAAAAAAAAAAGAAAAGAAAAACTACACAGAAACATAACTTTTCATCTATAAGACTGACAAAGATTAGTTTGATAAAACACTGAGTCAGGGAGGATGTGGGCAAACAGGCACTCTTATACATCGCAGGTAGTGAAGTAAACTGGTACAACTTCTATGGAGGGTGAACTGACAATCTATCAAAACTATAAGTGCATATATTCACTGCCCCAGCAATTCCACTTCTAGAAATTTTTCTTGCAGCTACAGTGCATGTGTACAAGGTCATTCATTGCAACACAGTATATTTTTAAAAGTCTAAATAAATGTTCATCAATAAGGAACTTGTTGAATAAATTATGGTAATCCATACAACAGAATACTGTGCGCTCAACAAAAAAAACCCAGAAGACGTATGCTCTTTGTGAGCTGATACGAAAAGATCTCCAAGATACATTGAGTGAAAAAAGCAAAGTTCAGAAATGTGTATGGTTAGCTACCTTCTGCGTAAAACGGTGGGGTGAGGTGGTTTATATATTCACATTTGCTGATATCTACATGAAATGTCCCTGAAAGACTGAACAAACACAACACTGCCTGTGGGGAGTGAACTGGGTGACTAGGACAGAGAAGGAAATGATACTTTTCACTGCACATTCTTTTGATTATCTTTAATCTTGAACTACATGAATATACATACCTACATATCTATTCAAAACACAAATAACTAAAATTAAAATCAAAGAACATATTATAAAGCCACAGTAACCACACTGATGTGGAAATGGACAGAGGAATAGACAGCCATGTCAACGGAACAAAACAAAAGAAAGAACCATATAAAAAATAAATTACTCAAGAATTGAGACAATAGGTTGGCCAGAGAGGTAAAAAGTGAGGTCTCTGTCTCAAGGGTCACTTCAAAATAAATTCCAAAGTAATAACAGTATTAGAGTAAAGTATGGGTTAAAAAAATGGGTGAATGAGAAATTTTGAAGTGATAAGGCCATTCTAAACACACTGCAAATTATGACATAGAAGCCATGAAAAGACGAACACGTTTGCCCCATAAAAATTAGAGCAGAAAACTCCCAAACAAACTAAAGTTACTAAATGGAGAAAGTGTTTGGAATATATATGCGGCTGTGATAGACATACTCTAGGGTGTCCCCAGTGAAGCACCCCCTCCTGGTGTTCAAGCCTTTGCACAACTCCCTGCTGCTGAGCGTGGGCAGGACCGGGACTCTCTTCTGACCACTAGGATATGCAATGGAATCATTATGTTTTGATAGTTAAGACTGTATTGCTTGCAGAGGTGCTGGGAGAGTCTCCTCTTCACTGGCCTGAAAGAAATGAGCTGCTATGAAGGGAGTGGCCACGCTGGAGAGGCCCACATGGCCAGGAAGTGAGGGTGGCCTGTAGGGAGCTGAGGGGAGCCTTGGGCAAGAAACTGATACCTCAGTCCTGCAACCACAGGCAAATGAATTCTGCCAACAACTCCAGGGAGCTTGGAAGCGCACACTCAATTTAGCCTCTGATGAGACCGTGGCCTTAGCCGGTCTCTGGATTGCAGTCAGGCGGGACCCTGAAGCAGGAACCGAGATAAGCTGTAAGCAGACTTTTGACCTACAGAAACTGTCAGATAACACAACATGTGTTGTATTATGTCACTAAACTTGTGGTAATTTGTTACACAGCAACCGAAAACAAAAACCCAATTTCCTTAATATATAATAAAGAATTTTTATAAACCAATAAAAAGATAAAGTACTCAACAGAAAAACAGGCAAAAGACTTAAAAACATAGTTCTACAGAACAGGAAATACAAATGGCCAAAGAAATATAAAGAGATGCCCAACTTGTCTTTTGTGTTATGTCCTTAGCAATTTAGAAGAGAGCCACACACACGGGGCCGCTCAATATTTATTTGTTGAAAGAATTAACAAATTTCACTCATACTTAAAGAGATGCCAATTAAAACAATGAGATGCATTTTTTACCCATTAGGTTGGCAAAGATGAAAAAGATAGATACAACTGGAATTGACATTTCTCCAAAGATGATATGCAGAGTTCCAGTGAGCATAAGAAAAGGTGTTCAACATCAATATCACTAGAGAAATGCAAACCAGCCACAATGAGCTATCACCTCACACACATTAGGATGGCTACTATCAAAAACACAGAAAGTATCAAGTGTTTCGAGAGGATATGGAGAAATTAGAATCCTTGTGCACTATTAGTGGGAATACAAAATGGTGCAGACACTATGGAAAACAGTATGGCTGTTCCTCAAAATATTTAAAATAGAATTACCATATAATCCAGCAATCCCACTTCTAAGTATACATCCAAAAGAACTGAAAGCAGGATTTCAAAGAGATGTTTGCATACCCATGTTCATAGCAGCATAAGTCACAATAACCAAGAGATGGAAGGAACCAAGTGTCCTTTGATGAATGAATGGGTAAACAAACGTGGTATGTTCATACAATAGCATACTATTCAATCTTAAAAAAGAAGGAAATCTTGTCACATGCTACAACATGGATGAACCTAGAGGACACTATGCTCAGTGAAATAAGCCAGTCACAAAAAGACAAATACTGTATGATTACACTTATATGAGGTACCTAAAGAGGTCAAATTCATAGAGAGAAAATAGAACGGTGGTTGCCATGGTCTAAGGGGAGGGGCAAATAAGGAGTTGTTTAGTGGGAATAGAGTTTCTGTTTTGCAAGATGAAAAAGTTCTGAAGATTGATTGTGCAACGATGTGAATGTACTCAACACTACTTAACTGTACACTTGAAAATGGTAAAGATAGTAAATGTTATGCTATGTGTTTTTTACCGCTATTTTTTAAAGTGAGTACATCCCATGGTGAAGACAATATGAAGAAACAGACACTCTTATAACGCTGGTGGGAGCAGAAAGTGTAATTACCTCTATAGGGACTAATTTGGTAATATCCACCTTAATTTTAAGTGTACCAACCCTGTTCTCCAGCTATTTTACTTCTAGGTACATATCCTACAGATACTCTTACATAAATACCTGAAGATACACATAACAAGGATGTTTGCTGCAGTTTTGCTTTCTAATAGGGACACTGTCTAAATGTCCTTCAATAGGACACTGCTTAAGTAAATGATGGGATAACTATATAAAAGTATATGATGCGGCCATTGAAAATAATATATATCTTTTTGTGCTGATATAGAAAGATGTCCGAGATGTTCTAGTTTTGTTTTTAAGGTGGAAGTTACTTAGTATGGCACGATTCCATCTGTGTAAAGAGAAAGTAAGTATATACAATATATGCTTGCATATACACAGAAAACTCCTAGAAGGGCGTGAAAGAAACACTTAGCAGTAGGTACCTCTGGGGATTAGACTGGGGGAGGGAGTGAAGGCGAGAAGGGGAGATCTTTTCTTTTTATATGCTTCTATATTATTTGAGTTTTTGCAACAAACGTATTATTTTTATGTTAAAATTAACTTGGAAGAATAAATGAGAAAGCAGGCAAGCAAATAAATATTTTTCCGATAGCTTTACACTGCCCTTAGGACAAAATTTAAATTTCTTAAAAAGAAAGTAAGGTCCTTTGTGATCTGGTTCCCGTTCACGGTCCAGCCTCATCTCTCACCACCCCCACCTCATACTCAATCTTTGTTCCAGTCTCACTAGACTTCCAGTTCCTCAAATAAGACATGCTTTTTCTTGCCTCCAAGCTTTGCCAAATGCTGTTTCTTTTGCTTGGAACACTCCCCACTCCAGTCATCAGTTATCTAGCCCTCAAGTCCAAGCTCAGACATCTCTTCCTCCAGGAAGCCTTCCCCGGTGTTCCCCCACCCCTGGTCTGGGTTAGATGTGCTGCAGCTGTTCTCAGAACCCCTCTCCCCTGGGTTTATCACAGGGTCTCACAGCGACTTGTAAAATCATCTGCCTCTCCCGCCGGCCTGAAGTTCTGCCAAGCAGTGACCGTGCCTGTCTGGGTCATTGTCCAATCTTCAACATCGAGCACAGTGTCTGGCACACAGATGACGTTCAATAAATATTTGTCAAATTGGACTTTTATTACAAAAAGAAATAGAACCATATTATAGACAATTGAGGAACACAGAAGCAGAGAGGTACAATTATAATTCTACCATCCAAACACAAGCACTGTTTTCATCCCGTGTTTTTGTTCCCTGTGCATGTTTTCTCATAGCTGTATTCCCAAGCTGGACATTTTGACAAGACCCTTCTGACACAGTCATTTTGGTTGGGGAACATTTTGTTGCACCCTGTCAAAACATGAGGCTTTTATAAGCCAAAGTAAAGATCGCTGTTTTTATAATCAAGTAATGAGCTCAACAGACCACAGACATCCCAGACCCTTTCTCATCACTAACCTACCTCTCATTCCTGGGGCCATTTACTTTGCCCTTCATTAATTACTGAATAAAACTCTTAAGAAGATGCATTACTATTATAAAATTTTTTAAAAAGCAAAGACTTAGTTTATAGCCTCCTGGATTAGCTTCTAAAAATCATTATTCCTTCCCCAAAATAATCATTATAAAGAAGAGTTAGAACATTTAATATAACATATGTATGACTGAAGGAATTGTGAGGAATTTCATTGAGGATGTCCCTAACTGTGGTGAGGTCAAGAGTAAGATACCACACCGATGCCCACGTATCCCTCCCCATCCCCCTACCGAGGGTCTACAAGTTCAAGAATTTGAGAAGAAACCCATGTGAGCGACAAGTGACTCCTGGGAGCATCTCTGAGCTCTGCTTCATCCCTCACTACTCTCCCTCTCTCACCCTCTGCCCAAGATTAGAGGTTGGCAATAGGGGATGAGACTCAGGAATGGGATTAGGTTCTATGTTTTGCTCATCAGCTCATAAGTTTTTTTGCCACATTAAAAAAAAAAGTAGCAACAGAGTCTAAAAGACCCTGGAGAGGGGCTGGCCTGGTAGCTTAGTGGTTAAGTTTGCGCGCTCTGCTTCAGCAGCTGGGGGTTTGTGGGTTTGGATCCCAGGAGCAGACCTACACACCATTCATCAGGCCGTGCAGTGGTGGCATCCCACATAGAAAACAGAGGAAGACTGCCACAGATGTTAGCTCAGCAACAATCTTCCTCAAGCAAAAAGAGGAAGATTGGCAACAGATGTTAGCTGAGGGCCAATCGTCCTCACACACACACAAAAAGACCCTGGAGACAAACCAGCTGTGTGAAAACTTCATATATTCCTATAATCATTGGTGCATACAATTTTGTATCTTTTAAATTTTTGCTTAACATAGTAATATAAGCATTTTTCCATATAGCTGCAGTCTTTACAGTCATAATTTTAAGGTGTACTGAGCAGATGTATCATATTTCACTCACATCAATTATTCACTCTGATAAATAATACTGTAACATTATCAGGCCTAAAATTTTCTTTTCACACCTTATTTTCTCAGGATAGAGTACCAAAAGTAGAATTTATCAAAGAATAAGAATATCTTAACACACTTCATACATATTCTTAAATTGCTTTCAAAAGATACATACCAATTTACAATGTCTGAATAATGTCTACAAGAACAAATTTTACCCTGGCCTCACCACCACTATTAACTCAAAATGTTTTCCTAATTTAATGAGCAAAAAGACTAAATTATTATTTTGATAAGAATTAACCTTTCTTGGCATTTACAAGGTTCTAGCTGCAACGCTAGAGGCCTCACATACCTCCTCTCATTTAACCTTCACAACAACCCTGTGAAATGGTACTATTGTTATCCCCATCTTACAGATGAAGAAACTGAGACCTAGAAAGCTTAAGTTCTTGAACACAAACCCCATAAAGGGCAGAGGAGGCTTTGAACCCAAGCTGCCTGAATCCTGAGTCCACAGCTACCCACTCCCACCTACGGCATCTCATCATTATTTCAGTCCACGTGTCACTGCTTATAGTGACAACAAACAGACTCCCAGCGATTTCTTTGCCGGGTGAAAAGGCCAGATTAGGGCAGAGAGAATCAAGAGGAGGGTCAAGGTTCTGGCCCTCCAAACAGCTTCAGAAGTTCCTAAAGAACTCTCTCCACTTCATTCTTGTGTATGAAGGCGAGAGAGCAACTATACCAGCCCTAATGATGTCATAGGGTTAACAAATGAAGAAATCAGGAAATGGTTTCTTTTCTCTTCAATACTCTGGTTGAATTTCCTCAACAGGTTTCAACTTCTGCATTCAGAGAAAACAGTTCTGTTTTAGTAATCCAACAAAGAACAAAAAAACTGCCAGAAGGATAACTAGTAGTTACAAGCATGAACGCCAGAATCAAAGAGCCCAAACCTGAAATCTGGCTCTACCACTGATGGCTGTGTGATCTAGGAAGTTCCTTAGTTCTCAGCCTCCATCGTCCCCCTGTAAACAGAGACAGTAACAGTACCTACCTCTAAGGGTACTGGGAAGATTAAATAATGCATGCAAACCACTTCGTCACAGTGCCTGATGCAGGGTACAAATTCAGTACATTCTCACCAACAGCAGTAGGCGAAGAAGTGGTAGTAGCACTACACCAACGGTGGTAATCTTGGAAGGAAGGAGTAAATTTCCTTTTCCATTGCATTCAGGAACAAGGGGCAAATGTGTTGATCAAATGGTTTGGAGTGATTGAAAAACTCCCGACTAAGTAAGCAAATTTGATACCAGCACCAGCCACTTA
Source organism: Equus quagga (assembly GCF_021613505.1). NCBI lineage: Eukaryota > Metazoa > Chordata > Mammalia > Perissodactyla > Equidae > Equus > Equus quagga. The sequence continues at coordinate 93,025,405 of NC_060268.1, forward strand.
CTAGCTGGGTAACATTAAGCTAACCACCTAATTTTTCTTGCTTTCAATTTTCTGACGTACAAAGTGAGAGTATTGCATCAAAAGAGTTACAGGGTCTATTCTGGTTCTAAGAATTCTGATTCATCTGCCAGGGCAAGTAGTCAATATGGAAAGATCTCTGTTCCAAATTAGAACCGTCCATTATTGGCAAGAGCCCAGTCGAGGCTATGTTTTGCTTCCCATAAATGTTTCCCCTTTAATACTCTTCTCTCTGCTTCATTTTGAGTTACATTTTAACTTATAAGCTGTTTCAAACATTTTAAATGATAGTTCTAAATTAACCCTCAAAACTACTTAGAGATTGAACAGGCACAGACTAGCATACAGTGTCTCTTGAGCAATTTCATGTATGACAAGATGGCGGGTGAGGGCCACTGAGACGAGCTAAGTGCAGGCTCTAATTCAGGTCCCTGAGCTCCTCAGGCACAGGCATCCTGGCAGACTCAGTGGCCCATACTCAGCAGCCACAGCAATGAAGAGCCATGACCTGTGTGGCCACATCTGCTCTTGCTGAATCCTATCCTCACAGGCTCTCTGATCTTTGGGGACCCTGCCTGCCTTCCTGGTCTTGCCTACTCCCTCCCTTGTTAACTGATGCCCCTCTTTCATCCTGGGCTTAGCCTCCCAGTTCTGGCATTTCCTGACCAAGTTCCAGTGTGAAAATCTCTGTTCAGGGGAGAGTTAAAATTAACCCAAGGGCAGATTTCCTAGATAGTCAAGGGAAGAACTGAAAGTAGGATTAAACTAGCAAAAAGACTTCTCAGGTGGCTAAGGGGGTGAACAGAATATAATTTAAGAGAATGAACCAAGCAAAAGTCACATTGAACTGGGCATGTGATGGCCCCAGGGGACTAGAAAAAGGCATCTATGCAGACTGAGAAAAAGAAAGAATAAAACATTTTTCCTAATTGAAAACAAATTGATTTTGTGTATCTCTACTTGTTCAATGTGCAAAATAAGAGCAAAAGCCTGGGAAAGATAGTCTGAGTTTGAATCCTGACTGTCATCTACCACTTGTATGACCTTGGGCACATTACTGTTTAAGCACCAGTAAAACAAGGATACTACTACTCAGCTCAGAGGGCTGATGTGAGGCTTAAATGACACAGGGTACACAAAGCTTAGTCAGGTACTCAGTAACTGTCTGTACTCTTTCCCTCACTGCTGTTAAATTTCTATCTAATTAAGGTCTGTGGGGAAGCCTTTTCTCTTGCACTCAAGCAAACCAGCAGAAAAGAAGGTGGTTACTGTAGTGACCGACTCCAAAGAGGCTGCAGGAGAAAATGGGGAGGAGGGAGCCTTCTGAAATCACATTCCCAAGAGGCTGGGGGTAAAGACAGAACAGGGCTAAAATGTTAGTTAGCTGGCTGTTGTCAAGGCAGCCAGTTTCTATACCCAGGAGCTCCCTGAGGCCCAGACTATGGCCTTTGAGCAAGGAAACCACTTTGGTATCTGGCATCAAGCCCTGTGTAGAATCTTCTACAGATGTTATCCTGACTCTTAGGAAATATCCAAAGTAATAACAAACAACTACAGCTTCATTTTAAAGTATAAAAACTGACTGTTTATAACATAGGGACCAATTCTGACTCCTGACTATTGTGAAACTTTGTAAGGAACTGGAACAAAACTTTGGCTGGTCCTACTACCCAAAACTGCAAGAACTGAGAAGTTGAGTTAGAGACGCTCACGGCTGCACATGTGGTGCTTCTCCCTCTTTAGGACTTGGCAGTCAGAGGCTGGCTTCGAGGAGAAAAGCAAAAGGATTGCTTCATCTTAATGTGATCTGAACTTAGCAGGGAATCAAAACTCGAGGGGATCTGGCGACCTGGGCTCTGTCCTGGTGCTGGCTCTGCCGCTACCCAGGTCTGGCTCCTCTCTGGGTCTTCCCTCTGCCTCTCCTGGAAGCTGCACCGGGTCAGGGCATCGACACACAGCCTGGCTGACCCCAAGACTCAGCAAAAGTGTTCTCACCTAGTCAGCAAAGAATGAGTGGGATGTAACTAGCCTGTCTGGAATTTAAGAGGCTTTATATAAAGAGCAAAAGCTTAGTTCTCTAGCCCTGGATAGGGCACCTGCAATGAAAGAAGGGCAAATGGCACTAACAATTTATTGAAGTCAATTAGGAGGCTGGTATGCCCAGCTTCTAATACTTCACTCAACAGGAGGGTTTGTACCACGAACTTTGCAACATTTATTGAGCAATAACTACGTGCTGACATTGTTCTAAGGGTATACATGCCTTAACTCAATCCTCACCACCACTTTATATGAGGCACTATCTAGTAGCCACATCTCACAGATGAGTGAGCTGAGGCAGAGAGAAGTTAAGGATCTTATTTAAGGTTCCAATGGCTAGTTAGTGGTAAAACTGGTAACTGGATCCCCAGTCTGACCCCAGGGACCCCCCACATTTGACCACATGCTGAGACAATTTTCATGGGGTGTGAAAACTGTGTTTATTTTAATGCACTGGATGGCAGGTTGTAGAGACTTATGGAAGAGATTTACTGAAGCTGCTTTTCAAAACAAGGACTTGTGTGTTATTAAAGGCTTCTGAGAGGCCCACTTTGTTGAACCCAAACTGGCTTAAAGATAGTTCTTGTGTGAGACATCTCGCCAAACTGAAACCGGAGGGTGAAAATAGGAGCAGTGGCGATTCATTCAAGGGGCTTCACTATTCAGACTCGATCTGGACCTGTAGCTCAGGCAGGTAGCATCCGGATGCCACACTCACTCCCCATTGCTGCAACACCCAGACCTTTGAGGATCTGCAGAGTGGGTGCCCTGATCTGATGTCACATGACTTCAGAAGAGCCTCCCAGGTTTTGAGCATGTGCACTACAGTCTAGTTTCTGAGGCTGCCTTTGGATTCACCCCACGTCTGGGGACGTCTGACGTGTGTATCATCCGCCCTAGGCATGCTGTGGAGTTGCAGGGAGGCTGGAGTAAACTGAAAGCGAACTCTGCCCGAAGAGAAAACAATGTATGCCTGATCACTTGGAGCCAAGCCCACAAATTCCACAACTTTAAAATTTCTGATTATGTGGCCAAAGTCTGGAAAATGTTTGGGTCTACTTGCCTCTGAGAAAACACATTCTCTTTCAAGAATCTGCTAAAACCAAAGCTGAGAGCCACCATCAGTGACGCAAGCTGAAAGTCAGGATTTAGAGCTGTCATAACTTAATGAGTATCCCACAAAGTTCTAGCACTCTGTAAATACTTGTTGAATGAATAAATCTGTATTCTCACTGACTGATCCATCACTAACACTGCACCTCGAAGTACGTGAATAACAGAAGATTCCAAAAACATTATCAAAAGACAAATGATAGTGTAAGGAGAACTATTTGTAATACATAGGACCACACGTGTCTCTAACATTCGAACAACTCCTGCAACTTAATAAGAAGAAGAATAAATAGAAAACTGGGCAAAGGTTATGAATAGGAAATTCCCAGAAGGAGAAATCTGAGTGGCCCATAAATATATGAAACAAATGTCAACCTCACCAGCAATCAGGAAAATACACATGAAAATAACATACACCTGATTTCATGCAATCCTTCCACCTGAGAGGTAGAATCATTGTCCATATTTTACAACTGAGGAATCTGAAGCCTGGAAGGGTTTTAACTCCATCAACAGAGCTGGGACTTGAACGCAGATTTGTCTGATGATAAAGGCCATGTTCATCCTAACATGCTGCCCTATGGAAATATTTGTGTGGTGGCTCCCATCCTCTTGGTCAAGTCACTTAACCTCTCTAGTGAGGCTCGGTTTGCTCATTGGCAAAATGGGAATCACCAAAGTACCATCACATAGGGTTACTGTGAGAATTAGATGACGCATATACAACACTTGGAACAGTGCTGACACATGGCAAATATTCAACTATCTGACTCACTCATTCAGCAAATATTTAATGAACTCACAACCTGGTCAGGCACTGTTCCAGACTTCAGAAACAGAGCAGTGAGCCAAAGTGCCCTTGCCCTCATGGAGCTGACATTCTAATGGAGAAGACAGAATAGAAATCAATGCATAGAAATATATATAGCATGTTGCATAGTGAGAAGGAAAAAGAATTAAGCAGGAAAGAGGGTGGAGGGGGTTGCAAATTTTAGAGCGGGAAGGCCTCACTGATGTGATCAGAGGTATTTGAATAGAGTTAAGAGAAGTGAGGAAGTAAGCCATTCAGATATCTGGGGAAAGAGCATTCCTGGCAGAGCGATCCCAGGGAGGGTTCAATGAGCAGAGAAAAAGGCCAGTGTGGCTGGAGCGGAGTGAGTGAGGAAGGGTGCCAGACAGACACGTAGCAGGTAAGAGCAGAGAGGTAATCGGGGCCTGGTGGGGCAGCGTATGCACTTTGACTTTACACTGAATGACATGGGAAGCCATTGGAGGATTGCGAAAAGAGAAGATAATCTGGCTCATATTTTAAAAGGATCATTCAGACGGCAGTGTTGAGAATAACTGAAAGGGGATAAGGATAGAAGCCAGGACACCAGTCAGGAGGCTACTGCAAGAACCCAGGGTGGAGCCGATAATGCTTCAGATCAAGGCAGTCAGATTCTGGATATATTTTTAACATAGACCCAAGAATTTGCTGGAGGCTCAGATGTGGGATGTGGGAGACTGGGAGGAGCTGATGATGACTCCAAGCTTTTGGCCTGAGTAACTGGAAGAATGGAGTTGCTCTGTGCTGAGATAAGCATCCAGAACAGAGGCTTCCTGACTGCGGGCACTGCAGAACAATGAGAAATCTAGGGCATTCTGGAATCCACCAGAAAGGCAAAATGGGTGGCTGACATCAGGAAAGTGCATCAGTCACTGTGTTTCAGGGCAGGACTTCAGGCCCTGGGAGGGAGGCTGATAAAAACAAGGCAGAGGGACATGAGGCAGGTTACCAAGGGATTCTGGCACCCAGGAAGCAGACAAGAGTCCAGTTATCAGAGCTAAGGCACAAGGCCAACAATGGTGACTTGAGGCCAAATTACAGAGTGTGAGGCAGCCTCACTCCCTGTGTTTCAGCCCGGACTGTGTCCCAGAGCTGGGCAAGAGGCTAGCTAGTCAAGGGTCAAGGGCCCCAGGAGCCTGGGGAAGAAGGTTACCAGAGAAGCCAGAAACCAGACAAGATCTGACTCGATCTGCACCCACAGCCATATCATCAGGCTGATGTCGGCACACTATAGACTGACTTGAGGACTCTAACATACTGGGCAGGGCCACAATGCCAGAGCACCATGAAAGATCCAGGCACACAGAAATATGAGTCCCTCCAAGAGGGACCCCATTTCATGTGTCTAAGACTTGAGGCCTCACCAGCCTCAAGGCCCACATGATTGAATTTTGTGCTTCAGTAAGCATGCAAACTACTTTATGTCATGAACTTTGGAGTCCTTCTTCAAGAGTCAACACTTGAATGTCAGATCTGCAAAGGCTAAGGATCTCCTGTACTTAAGGTAATTAAATATTCAAATTAATCAGAGTCAAAAATTTTGTTAGGTTAAATATCTTTGCCAAAAAGCAACAAAGCCACACGTATTAATACCTTACAAATATTTCAAGTATTTCAAATACTCTTTGACTGAATTATTCTACCTACGGAAATCTAGGATCAGAAACACAAATGACTCATCTACCAAGGTGTTTATTACTATGTTGTTTATAATAAAGAAAAACTAGAATCAACCAAAATGTCCAACATATAGAGAGTGGTTATAAACTATAAGTCATATATGATGAAATGTTATTTAGCTATTAAAATTAGACTTACAAAGTATTTTAACAACATATGGAAACAATGGTTATATAATGGCTGAAATGAAAAAGAAACAGGATACAAATACGGAGAATACCACTTGTGTAAAAGTTGCACGAAAAATAACTAGAAAAACACATTAAAATGGTAATTTCTAATTGATGAAATATGGATAATTTTTCTGTTCCTTTTTAATTTTTACATATTTTCCAAATTTTATACAATGTACATGTATTATTTTTATAATGAACAACAAAGAATTAAAGACCAAGCTATAAACAACTCTGAATGTAACAGTTTAAAAATGGAAGCTAAAAAAGAAAACACTAGAGTGAATGCTTTTCTACTAGAGTTCTTGCGTACACAACCTATCAAACTTGGTAAGCTCCTTAAAGGGACATTGTCTGAATTATCTTCATAAACCCAATAATATCTTACTCATCACAGGACTCAAAAAATATTTATTAATGAATAAAGTTAGTGCAAGTTACAGTGGCTGTTTAAAGTACTAGAAAAGTGATTTTAACAATAAAAACAAGTATTTTCCTGGTAGCTACATACGTTTGGAGAGGCTAAGAATGGCTGGGTTTTGGGGGCTTGTGGCACTTCGGTCTGAAGGAGCAGGGGTTTGCCACAAGGAACAGTGTGAACAGCACCCCCTGCGGCAGAAAGGGCGGCGCCCCAAGACCAGCGATTCTCTAGCACGTTTGCTGCCTCGACACAAAATGGTCAACTTCCAAATGAGGACACCCGTGCCCTGAGGCGTACCCAGGTGTGCCCAATCCTGGGAGCCCAGGACTGTCTCCTCCAGGCGCTCTCCACTCCTCAAAACGGAAGTGAACAGCAATAATATTAAGGTGGGGACAACCTTGACTTAGCGCTAATTAATTTTTAAAAATAATTCTCAAGCATTGGTAGCTTATTAGCAAGAACAAATTGCTTGTGACACAACTCACAGCGGAGACCAACACTCTACTGTGGGCGACGCCTTGATGGCCGCTGCAGCGCCAACAGCAACACAGCAACAGCACTTACGGCTCCAGGTACTGTGCTCAGCGCCTCACACTAGCATCTGGGTCCTCTTCACCACAACCCTGTGAGGCAGATGCTGTGAAGAGCCCTATCTTACAAATGCAGAGACGGAGGCTTTTAGACTTAAACAGGACACCCAGCCGGCAAGTGGCAGAGCTAGAACTCAACCCTGGCTGATGCCAAGCCCGTGGTGTAGTAGTGGCCGTAGAGGTGGTGGTGGAAGTAATTACAGTGGTGGTAGTAACACTACTGAGAACAAGAGGAAACACCTCTAACGTGCTCACCTCGCACCAGGCACTGCTCTAAGAGTGCTATGTAATTAACTCATTTATTCCTCACAACAAAACTCTGACATTGGCATTACTACTATCCTCATTTTTACAGGTGAAGAAACCGAGGCTAAGAGATGTTAAGCGATTTGTCCAAGGTCACACAGCTGGAAAGCAGCAGAGGCCAGATTTGAATTCAGAGTTGGACCTTGTGGTCTTCCTTCTATGCAGCCTCTGTACCGCCCTAAAGCTTTTATTTTAAAACAAAACGTACATTAGCACTTCAGTCCTCAAGGTATTTCTTTTCAAATAGACACCAGACTTATCCAAAGGATGGACTTCTCAGGAGAAGCTCCCATCTCTTCCAACTTTTCAGGCATAGAGATTTTAAATTCACGGAATACAATTCAGTCTTTCCAAGCACTATTTGGAGCATCCATACTATCCTGAGCCTCCACTGCAGGAACAATTGGGAGCATGTGAAAGGCGGAATGAATGTGGCAGGGTTCCAGTTCTCTTGTGCAAGTTCTCATGGATGCAGATGTTCCTAATTCAGTGAGTGGGGCCAACGCTTCCTTGCCCCTTCTAAAATTTCAAGACCTTTACTCCCCATTACTCAAGATTCGCGAGTTGTCTACTTCTCTCTTTCATTCTATAAATCTACTACTCAACACATATAGTTAGATAAAAACACAGGGAAAAAAGTACTACCCAAATCTGTATTAAGAATGTGACAACCATATTCTTGGTCACAGTTCCTATTTTGGGACAGATGCACATTCCAAAGCTATTAAGTAAGCCCCTAACTTTCTGCGCTTCTATTTCCTTAGGCAGAAGAGAACACGCTGCTGGAAGTCAAAAATCAAAGGCAAACCAGTGAGCAAATCAAACAGAGAGAGAGTAAGAAATCACAGCAGCAAAGTGCCTGCAGTTTGGGAGGTATGGACTCCTAAACGGAATTTAGGGAGAGGGTGAGAAAAATGCCAGTCTCTGAAAAAGAAATTAAGATATAACACAAAATAGATATTCGTAATTAGTGAAAATCTTTCCTGGAAATAATGTACATAAAATAATTTGTAAATGAGGTTTTCTAAATCTCATGAAGAAGCCCAGGGTCACTGTCCTATCTCATCATATCTAATAGTATTTAGATAAAAGGGTATTGTTTCAGGGCTGACAGAAAGCATGCTGTACCCATGAGCAGGGCTGGCTAAGGTTTATGACCTTGGAAACAAAATTCCTTCTCATTTTTAAGTTTTGAGCAGATGACTATGCCACAAAAGCCACAAACTATGACGAGTGAGCGTACATAACCAGAATTCAGTTCTTGGTTGGGAAGGAATCAGTTATCTTTACACGCTAGTTCCCTTAACTCACTCTCCATGCCTCCCACTATCTCAGTTTATCCTACGGGTAATTATTAATATCCCTATTTCACACAGGAAAAAACAGGCTTAGAGAGGGTGAGGAAATGCCACAGATTAAAAGAGTGGTGGAGCCAGGGCTCACACCCAGGTCTGCTGGACACCCAAGCCATACTCCTCATCACACCATAGCCTTGTCCTGGGCAGTACCCAGAGGAAGCAGAGGCTTAGGGCAAGTTCACCTTGCAAGTCACTGCCACAACTCCAAGAGACAGAAGAACTAGATGAGGATGGTCAGGAAATAAGAGGAACTAGGAGCTGAAGGTAGAGATAGACAGAATTTCTGAACACCAAGAGACGGCACAAGAGGCTGTTTTGAGGTCTCCGAGGAGACTCTTTCATCTGTGACTCAGGACATAACCATTTTGGGATAGGCTCCGAAACTCCATGGTCATTCATGACTTAAGGCAGAGCAGCTCTCCTTCAGTGAGGGGCAGTGGCTGGATGCAAGCTGCCCAGACCTCAGGACACAAAACTGATGGTGCTAAACAAGGACTAACTGGGCCACAACTGACCTCTGTGGAGGGGCCAACTTACTCATTTCCATGCTTCCCATGCCTCATACAGAAAGATTATATTTCTGCCATCATAGTAGGAGCTCAAGAAATATTTGCTGAATTTATTTAATTATTTATCTATCAATTAATTAGAAGTGAAAAAGAAGAGTAGTTAACTCCTCCCAGAGAGGAGGGAGGGAGCAAAAGAACACAAGCCCCGCCCCCCCAGGGTCAGTTTGTTGGTGTAGATGCGTGCGTGCGTGCGTGCGTGCGTGCGTGTGTGTGTGTGTGTGGTAATGTAAGGATAAGTCCTTTCGCACAGGCTTTCAGATTACCTGCCTCCTTCTATTCTGTGAAATTCTGCCAGGTAGAGATTTGATTTTACAGGCATCCTCTTTTGAAATGTATGTGCCTCAGAGTAGTTAAGTGGAGGCTAAAATTTTTTATATGAAATTTAATCAGAATACTTTTCTTATAATCCAAATGAGCACTTTAGCCAAGACACAGAAATGTGATTGGCTGATGAAGGGAAGGAGGAAGGGAACATCATCTTCGAGCACTGGGCTTTTAGGGGAAGGGAAGAACTTAATCCAGTGCTGAAACTGGGGACCGGAGTGCAGCATGCGAATGCTAACTGGCTGGAGTTGCACTGTCAATGCCGTAGCACCAGTCACACGTGGCTACTGAGCACTTGAAACGAGGCTTGTGCCACCAAGAAACTGAACTTTTCATTTTATTTAATCTTAACTAATTTAAATTCAAATAGTCACATATGGCTAATGACTATCTATTGGACAGCATAGGTCCTGGGTGTGGAGGGGGAGGCGGGTGAGAAGAGCACAGACAAAAAAGGGGCAGAAAGTGATAGATACAAACTTCCTACTTCAAAATTGCCCCTAAGCACTATTTGGGTTCATAACTGAAGGTTGCTTGGTACTTTACTTTCCAAAGCTCTTCTGCATTTATTCTGCATTCATTAGGTCCTTACAACAACCATATCAAGTAATTGTCATTACCGTCATTTATAGATGAGGGTCAGAGAATTCAGTGATGTGCCTAAATCACAGTGGGAGGGTGGTCTGCAGCCCTTCAGGTTGTTTAACCCCAAAGCTATCCGGATGGCATCAAGGAACCTCAGCTCTTCCTTTCGGAAACAGGAAGTACAAGATGGACAGGTGCCTTGTTCATCTCATCACTCTGCCCTACACAATCTGCGAGAATGTTCAGTGAGAATCCGCCTCTCCTGTTTCACTACAGATGTTTTGCACCTGCTTGGAATTCAGCTCATAGGAGCTGGGAGCGTTCCCTGTGCTGGGTGGAGGGCGGGCACTGCTCAACCCTTCAACCAAACCTGCTTCTGCTGCCCTTCCCCCTTCCCAGGCCCCCACAGCCTACAGTGAGGAAGACAGGAGCCTGGGGGAGCTCTGAGAGGCGAGCTTCAGCTGCAGAAAGGAAGCTTATGCATGGTGCTACCTATAGGCCACTTACGATATCACTTGCAAATTCAAAGCAGCAGCTCTCAAGAACAGGTCTGCAATTACCCATTCAGGAATGGATTTTCCGCATGAGGACAGAAGTGATTTAAAGGCTGATAAAAGGATGCTTGAGGATTAAGGCAGCAACGGCAAAGGCATAGGTGTTTCAGACAACTTCTTTCCTGCCTGTCTAACCCCATACTAAGTTACTGAATCATTTTCCACAATTTTCCTCTATATATATTTTACAGATTCAGAAAACCAGGTACAGAAAGATAAAGGGAATTATTTTTTATATTTAAAACAAACTTATAAATGTAAATCATCCTAGGCCAAGAGCTCTTGATATGCGATCAAGATACACGCAAAATACACACAAAATGAGTGTACTATGTTTGAAATTTTCCCTACTAAAAAGTTTATTTAAAAAAGAAGTGGATGAGAGTATGTGTACATCTGTATATATTTTTCTCAGGAGGGATTCACAGCTTTCATCAGATTTTCAAAGTGAAGGCAATCTTTTAGCTTTTTATTTTCACTCATGTTTTTTAGATTTTTTCATATAGTTCTTATGAATTTTTAAGTAAAACAAATGTTTTATACATATATACTTTTAAGCTATTATAAATGTGATCTTTTTCCCTTTTATGTATTCTAACTTGCCACTGATAATGTACCTTATAGTTTTTGAAAAGGATTTAAAAGTTTTTCAAGTGGTTGGATTTTTTAATTTAAATTTAATTATTTATTACAATTTTATCATTTATGCTCAGATTCAATTTCTCCTTTTTTAATTTACCAAGAATTTATTTGGCCTAGTATATGATCAATTTATAAAGACACACGTATCTTATGAACAAATGGTGAAAACAACCCAAATGTCCAACAATAAGAGAGCAGTTAAATAAACTGTGGTACATCCATGTCATGGAATATCCTAAGTCACTAGAAATGTTTTGAAGATCATTTAAACATATGGGAAAACGTTCATGACACACAAAAAAGATACAAACTATACAGCAGTATGATGTTGATTTTGTTTAAAATATTTATAGTCACAGCAAAACTATTGAAAGAAAAGAGCCAAAATGTGAACAGGGACGTTACCTGTTTTCTATAATAAGTAAGTCCCACTTTTTTTTTGGTGAGGAAGATTGTCGCTGAGCTAACATCTGTGCCAGTCTTCCTCTATTTCGTATGTGGGATGCCACCACAGCATGGCTTGACGAGCAATGTGCAGGTCCACACCCGGGATCCGAACCCGGGAACCCCAGGCCACCAAAGCAGAGCGTGTGAACTTACCCAGTACGCCACTGGGCCAGCCCCCAAGTGTCATTTTCATAATCAAGAGTATCTTATCTTTTTATAGAATAAATTGTTGTATACAGTAATTCTGATTGTTAATGATATCACTCTCTTTTATCTTTATTTTGAATACTGGCTCAGCCACTACAGTGAATTAAAAATCTACAATTGTGCTATTGTCACATTCATCTCAGTTTACTAGGAGGAGTTGTCTTTCGCAATTTGTTGCTATGTTGCTTCATCACATAAAGTCAAATAATGCTATGACAATTAACAAACACATATACCAACCCCAGAGGGTTTTTGTGAAGACTAAATAATCTATGTAAAGAGCTCAATGCATTGTCTGGCACATAGCATGTACTCAATAAATGTTGGCTATTATTAGCAGTATTTTGAGATTAATATTGATACTTATGTTTTCCATTTGTTTGAATTTAACTACCTTTTGCCAATCATTTTTTAAAAGAATTTTATAAAAATTTGAAAGGAAATGCAGCAAAAGAAGGCACCGAAATTGAACTACGAGTCAAAGGCTTGATTTCTAAGTTTTGGTTCTCTTACATACTTGCTATACAAGCTCTAGGCCTCATTATACCCACCCGTATTGGTAGTGGGCCTCAAGAAAATCACTGTTCTGGACCTGGCCCTCCAAGCCTTTACTGTCATACAACAAGGCTTCCTGCCTTTAGCCACCACATTGTTCCCTAAATTAGTTAGAACTATAAACCCTCAGTTATAAACAAGATGATGCAATTTTGTAAAACTGTAATAGTCAGAAACGTAGAAGTGTGATTAGTTTTTAGTGATACAATTTGAAAGGACTAGTTGGATCACATGAAGACCATGAAAGGCTACAACTACACCCAGATAGCCCTACGCAGAGAGAAGCCCTCTCTCCCTCTCTCTGTAGCTGCCTGAGAATCAGGCCACACAGCCAACAGGTGCCCTGGCTGCTATGCAGGCTGGAACATGCTAGAGAACAGTTATCCTTCCCATAACCAGAAAAGACAGCCCTAGCCCTCAGAGAAAAAGATAAAGCCCACTTCCTCCTGTCTGCCTTCAACGTACTATTGCAGGCCCTGGCTGGAGATATGAGGGCTGTAACTCTAGCCACCTCACTGAAGACCTGCCCCTTGCTAAGGATTATCAGAAGGCAGCCTGCAAAGCTTGCTTTGGTTTACTCATCTGATAAGTCTGTGTGCTCTGTGTAAGGGACCAATGGGTTAGAGGAAAAGAATGTGCTTTTAGATCTTCCTTTAGGATAGAAAATTGACCTTTAATCAACAATAAAATAGTATGATGCTTACCAACTAATGCTGTAAAGATCCATTAAAATAACAGATGTGAAAGCATTTTATAAATTCCAAAGTGATCTACAAACACAAAAGGAAGGGGATTGTGTTTAAATAAATAATTATAAGCAACTTAACTTGAATCAAAATCTGTGCTTCTGTACCATGTTCATGGATTAGAAGACTCAGTATTATTAAGATGTCAGTTTTCCCCAATCTGATCTATAGATTCAATGCAATCTCATTTAAAATCCCAGCAGGTTTTTTTGTAGAACTCAACACGTTGATTCTAAGATTTTATGGATAAGCAAAAGAATAAAATAAGCAAAACAACTCTGAAAAAGAACAAAGTTGGAGGACTCCCACTATCTAATTCCAAGCCTTCCTATAAAGGCACAGCAATCAAGACAGTATGGTATCAGCAAAATGATAGACACAGAGACCAATGGAACAGTAGAGTCCAGAAATAGACGCACACATACATGGCCAGCTGATTTTCAACAAGATGCCAAGGTAATTCAATAGCAAAAGGAAAATATTCTCAACAAATGGAGCTGGAACAATTCAACATCCATATGCAGAAAGAGTGGTCCTCCAACCTATATTTTGCATGACATAAAAAATTAACTTGAGGCCAGCCCGGTGGTGCAGCGGTTAAGTTCACACGTTCCACTTCTCGGAGGCCAGGGGGTTCACCGGTTCGGATCCCGGGTACAGACACGGCACCACTTGGCAAAAGCCATGCTGTGGTAGGCATCCCACGTATAAAGTAGAGGAAGATGGGCATGGATGTTAGCTCAGGGTCAGTCTTCCTCAGCAACAAGAGGAGGACTGGCAATAGTTAGTTCAGGGCTAATCTTCCTCAAAAAAAAGAAAAAAACTATAAAACTTCTATAAGAACACATAGGAAAAAAATCTTTGCTTGACCCCAAGTTAAGCAAAGAATTCTTAGATAAGACACAAAAAGGCACAAATCATAAAAGAACAAAACTGCTAAACTAGATTGCATCAAAATTAAAACTTCTATACTTCAAGACTTTGTTAAAAAAATGAAAAGAGAAGCCATGGACTGGGAGAAAATATTTGCAAAATACATATCTGATATAGAAATGGTATCCAAAATATATAAAGAACTCTCACAACTCAATAGTAAGAAAATGAATTCACTTTAAAAACCGGGCAAAAGATCTGAAGAGAGGCTTCACCAAAGAAGATATAAAAATGGTAAATAAGCATACAAAAAGGTGCACAACATCATTAGTCATTGGGAAAATGCAAATTAAAACCACAATGAGGGGCCAGCCAGTGATGTAGTGGTTAAGTTTGCGCATTCCACTTCAGCGGCCCAGGGTTCATGGGTTTGGATCCCAGGCACAGACCTACACACCACTCATCAAATCATGCTGTGGTGGAGTCCCACATACAAAATAGAGGAAGACTGGCATAGATGTTAGCTCAGGGACAACCTTCCTCAAGCAAAGAGAGGAAGACTGGTGACAGATGCTAGCCCACAGCTAATCTTCCTCACCAAACAACCACCACCACAAAAAACACAGTAAGATACCACCACACAGGCACTAGAATGACCAAAATTTTTTAAACTGAAATACCACTACCTCACACCCATTAGGATCACTACAATCAGGAAAAAAATAAAATAAAATAAACAGAAAATAACAAGTGTTGGCCATGATGTGGAGAAATTAGAACCCTTGTATGCTGTTGGCGGGAAGGTAAAATGGTGTAGCTACTCTGGAAAACAGTCTGGGGGGTTTCTCAAAAAATTAGAAATAGAATTATCATATGATCCAGCAGTCTCACTTATGGGTATATACATAAAACAACTGACAGCAGGATCTCCAAGAGATAATTACACACCCATATTCATAGCAGCATTATTCACAATACCCAAGAGGTGGAAGCAACCCAAATGTCCACTGATGGATGAATGGATAAACAAAATGTGGCATATACATACAATGGAGTATTATTCAGCCTTAAAAAGGAAGGAAATCCTGTCACATGCTTCAATATGATTGAGCCTTGAGGACATTATGCTAAGTGAAATAAGCCAGTCACAAAGACAAGTACTGTATGATTCCACTATATGAGGTAACAAGAGCAGTCAAATTCATAGAGACAGAAAGGTAGAATGGTGGTTGCCAGGGGCTGGGGGAAGAGGGAATGGAGACCTATTTAATGAGTACAGAGTTTCAGGAGGTTTTTTGTTTTTTGTTTTTCTGAGGAAGATTCGCCATGAGTTAACATCTGTGCCAATCTTCCTCTATTTTGTATGTGGGTCACCACCACAGCATGGCTGCCAACAAACACTGCAGGTCTGTGCCTGGGAACCAAACCTGGGCCGCTGAAGTGGAGTGCACCAAACTTAACCACTAGGCCATGGGGCCAGCCCTGAGTTTCAGTTTTATAAGATGAAAAAGTTCAGGAGATCGGTTGTACAACAATGTGAATATACTTAACACTACTAAATCATACACTTAAAAATGGTTAATATGGTAAACTTTAAGTTGCATTTTTTACTACAATTTAAAAAAAACAACGGAAATACCAAGGCTGGAGAGAGTGCAGTCACTGGAACTCTCATACACCGCTGGTGGGAATGTGCAATAGTATAACCATTTTGTAAAACAGTTTGGCAGTTTCTCATAAAGTTAAATACACACTTACCATGTTTCTCAGCAGTTCCACTGCCAGGTGTTCACACAAGAACTGTATGTGAATGTCTATAGTATCCTTCTTTACCCACAACTGCCAAAAGGTAGAAACAATCCAAATGCCCACCAACTGATGAACGGATAAACAAACTATAGCACCTCCATACAATGGAATACTACTCAGCAATAAAAAGGAATGGACTATGGATAAATACAATGAAGTGGGTTGAATTATGTTCCCCAAAAAGATACGTTCAAGTCCTAACCCCGAGTACCTGTGAATGTGACCTTATTTGAGAAGAGAATTTTTGCAGATGTAATCAAGTTAAGATGAGGTCATACCAGATGAGAGTGGGCCCTAAATCCAATGACTGATGGCTTTATAAGAGACGGGAGAGGGAGATTTGAACACAGAGACAAAGAGGGAAGAAGGTCATATGCAATGGAGGCAGAGAGTGGGGTGATGGAGCTACAAACCAGGGGACACCAAGGACTGGTGGCAACTAACACAAGCCAGGAGGAGCAAGGAAGGCTTCTTCCCTAGAGCCTTCAAAGAGCATGGCCCTACTGACAGCCTGATTTCAGACCTTCAGCCTCAGAACTGTGAGAGACGAAATGGCTGCTGTTTTAAGCCACCCAGTTTATGTTCTCTGTTATAGCAGCCCCAGGAAACTAACACACACAACAACATGGATGAGTCTCACGTGCACTATGCTACGTGGAAGAACTCGGCAGACTACGTATTTTTGATACCATTTACAGGACACACTGGAAAAGGCAAAACTACAGCTCAGTGGTTCCAGAGGCTGGGGGCAGGGGGGTGAGAGATCACACGGGGACATAAGGGAACTTTCTGGGGATGATGGAACTGTCCTATTTCTTGATTGTGGTGGTGATTATACAACATAGAACTGTATACCTAAACAAGGGCAATTGTACCATATGTAAATTATACTTCAGAATGTTTACTTAAAAAAGAAAACCTAGGGGCTGGCCCGGTGGCACAGCGGTTAAGTTCACACGTTCCACTTATCAGCAGCCCGGGGTTTGCCGGTTCAGATCCCGGGTGCAGACATGGCACCGCTTGGCAAAAGCCATGCTGTGGTAGGCGTCCCACGTATGAAGTAGAGGAAGATATGCATGGATGTTACCTCAGGGCCAGGGTTCCTCAGCAAAAAGAGGAGGATTGGCAGTAGTTAGCTCAAGGCTAATGTTCCTCAAAAAAAAAAAAAAAGAAAAGAAAATCTATGCTTCTGGGATTCCCTTTTTTCCTCAGTTTGTCAAGAAGAATCCTGGGAAGAGGGCTCCCATTGGCCTAACTATCCCCTAAAGGGATAATGTGAGGATCAAAATAATAACAATAATAGTTATATATTATAATGCATTGACTAAAATAAGAAACCACAAAATCATATATACAGAAATAAATAAATGTATAAATTGAAAGTTTGATGAGAATCAGGATAAAATATCTCCTCACAAAATATTTATTAATACAAAGAGGAAGTGTAACTTAACAGTGGAGAAGCCTAACAGACATCACCTTAATTGATAAAAGTAACAGGCCAAATGAAAATCACCCACTTAGTGGGATACAATAACCACATCACTTCTGGGTTATTCTTGCCAAAGATGCATAGTCACGAAGAAATATCAGATAAACCCCAAATGAGGGTTATTCTACAAAATAACTGGCCTATAATCTTCAAAAGTCACAAGGTCACAAAAGTCAAAAATTATTTTTTTTAATGTCAAAAATAAAAGACTGAAAAACTGCTCCAGACCGAAGGGAACTAAAGACAATAACTAAATACATGTCATTCTGAACTGGATCCTTTTGCTATAGGGGACAGTAATGGACACTAGGTGAAACTTGAACGGCATCTGAGGATCAGACGGGAATAATGTATCACTGTTAATTTCCTGCTTTTGATGGTGCTATTTTAGTTATGTAGGACAATATCCTTGATTACAGGAAATACACAGTGAAATATTTTGGGGTGATATGGCATCAGGTCAGCAACTTATTCTCAAAGGGAAAAAACGTTACTTGTATGGTACTTCCAACTTTTCTGTAAGTTTGTGATTGTTTCAAAGTGAAAAAAGTATTCAAAGAATGAATCCCAGGAAGGCCAAGGCTGTCACTTCATCCTACTCCCCAGTGAAACAGGAGAGGGACCTGAGAGTAAATTCTGTATTCCTCTAAATCTGACAATAAAGTCACATTTATATAAAGACCACAAAACCAGGATCTCAAACACAACAAACTCTGACAATGCTCTATTTTCTTAAGCATGAAATCCAGCATAAAGCAGAGATCTACTTTATTTGGATACTGAATGATCCAAAAGGCCAACATATAAGACAGTTTGATCTACAGAAGCAGATCTCTAACATCAGCAGTACTATAGTGAGATTCCAATGTCATTATATTAAAGACAAGATTCCAGGGAAGTAGGATAGAAACATGTTTACATTGTACTTTTTCTAATCACCATTATAGTTAAGGGTTCCTATTAACACTCTCAAATGGAAGTCTCCAATTTAAATAATACTTTTGTACTATGGGACATAATCAAACAAGCGAACCCAGTTTTTACAACAAACAAAGATGACAGTACTTTTAAAATGGAGAGGCATCCAAAAGAATAAAGCTACGCTTCATCTTAAAGTTCATATCTCACCTTTAACACCAAATCTTAAATTGTGTAATTAGAATGACATGCTCCTGATTTTTCAGAGACTAGCATATCTAAGTAAGTCTAATTCTGTTCTTAACAAAAATATCACATACCATTGTCAAAACAATTCCACACTGTTTTGCACAAGGCTCTTTACTGACCTGAATGGTTAAAGCACCTGAGACACTGCACTAATCTAATGCAATACAGACCACTTATCTTTGCCTTAGATCTGCACTGTCCAACATGGCAGAAATGGCCACATGAAGGGAGAGAAATGTGGCTAGTCTGAATTGAGATGTACTTTAAGTCTAAAATACACATCAGATTTCAAAGACTTCATACAAAAAAAAGAATGTGAAATATCTCATTAACGTTTTTTATACTGATTATATATTGAAATGATAATATTTTAGACGCTTTGGGTTAATTATTTAAATAATATTAAAGTAAAGTATACGTTTCTTTTTCTTTACTGTAGCTACTAGAAAAGTTTAAATTACATAGGTGGCTCACATTGTATTTCTACTGGATGGTGCTGCATTAGACTATTTGTGAAATAACACAATCTTACGCTGCAGAAGCCAGGAAAGAGAATAATGATGGACTTCCCAGGAGAACATTGAATTGTATCAAGGTCCAGTTTATCCTTCAAGATCTAATCTTTTAAAATATAATCTTTGCCTATCTTTTTACACTCCAGTCAGTTTAAAGAAAGCAAATATCTGGAGGTACCTGAAACTCTGGCGCACTGCTCCGCAGCTGGCTCACATTTGGTAAGGATCCTCCATGGTACTGTGTAAGGCGCAGTTGCTGAAGCTTCTGAAATTGAACCTGGAAACAAAGCGATTTCAAGACTGTTGAGAAACGACAGCAAAGATCTGAAAGAAGCATCAAAGTATGGTGCTTTGTAGAGAAACGGTTCCAGAATGAAAGTCTTGGTTTCAATTTCTTCTCTACTTAAAACCTCCAGGTTTCAAGTGCCTTCTGGCTTGATTAGTCTATTTTTGGAAAGAATTTATCCAGGTTCCAAATGCCCCATGCACCATGACAGCTAGGGACTCTTGCAAGGTCTTTGAGGGTGTATGTGTAGGCATGCAGGCACAATCTTTAACAACCCAATAAAAGAATTTCTCAAAGGAAAACTAAGCCTCTATCTATGACTCTAACACATTAACCGTTTTTCCTTCCCCATCATGCTTTTTTTCAGTCTCCATTTACATTTATGTGTAATAACTGCACAGTTGTGACCATAAAACATAGGTACAATCTCACATGCTTACATCATAAGTCTTTTCTATGATATTACATAATCATTTTCAATGGCTACATAACATTTCCTCTTCTGAATTATTCCCTTAGAACATATTCCAAAGAATAATTCCTAGGTTTGGGTATGGGCCTTTTGATGGCTCTCAACACATACTGCCAAAATGTTTTCCCAAAGGGTATACCAATATATACATGAGAAAACAGTCTCACCAAAAAACTCACTAACACTCGATATTATCATTAATTGGGGGTAAAGAAGAAGGCCAATTCAACAGGTATAAAATGGTATCCCACTGTTTTAAGATGCCTTACTTCTGCAAGTTCTTCCTTCATTTTCCAAAAGGCAGTAAACTGGTTACAGTTCTTGTAAACCCCAAAGTGGTCATTTGGTCTTTAAGAGTTCTGTTTCTTAAATAATAAATTTCTTCTGTGGTTATATAACCCTTGGCACTTATAATTCAAGTAGGGAAGAAAGGGTAGACAGGAACCCTGAGGCAGATTTTTACCCTTTCATTACTCTCTGTCTTTGTCTAATGATAATAATAATAATTACCAGATCTGAGCCCCTAAGACGAGCCAGATGCTGCCCTCAGACGCACTGCCCACTTCATCCCTAACCCTCTCCACAACCACCACGGGAGACTACATTATCCTGCTTTTGCAGACCTGGAGCCCCAGACCTAGGAAGTTCAGAGACTTGCACAAGGTCACACAGCAAGAAGAGGCCAAGCTAAGGCTGTCTAACTCAAAACCCACATTCTTATTTCTGACATATTCTTTTCCTTTCTTCTATTTCTCCCTCGATGGTCACACTATTTAAAAGTTCAGAGAAAAGTGAAGTTTGATTGACCAAAAGCATTGCTGTGCCTATGAAGCTCTCTGATTTTGTTTTTATATTTATTATGATAACTTTCAAATACATATAAAATGAAGATGAGTATAATGAAACCCCATCTATCTTCCAGCTTCAATAATTATCAACTTATGTCCACTCTTTTTTTTTTAATTTTTATTTTTTATTTATTTATTTTTTTTTTAAAGATTTTATTTTTTCCTTTTTCTCCCCAAAGCCCCCCCGGTACATAGTTGTGCATTCTTCGTTGTGGGTTCTTCTAGTTGTGGCATGTGGGACACTGCCTCAGCGTGGTCTGATGAGCAGTGCCATGTCCGCGTCCAGGATTCGAACTAACGAAACACTGGGCCGCCTGAAGCGGAGCGCGCGAACTTAACCACTCAGCCACGGGGCCAGCCCCAACTTATGTCCACTCTTGATCCATCTTTACCCCCTCTGCTATCACAGCACCCCACTAAAAGAAATCCCAGGCATTCCGTATTTCAATATGCATCTCCAAAAAATAAGGACTTACATCTGTCTGGAAGTTTTAAAAGTATACAAAACCCTTTGGCAGCCTTAACTTCCTTATACCCACAGTATCTGATTTCTCAAACATATTGCCCTGGGAGATGGCTATAATCTATTAATCAAAACCCAGATCTGAGAGCCAAATACGAGAAGGAGGACATGGTGAGCTTTTTCCATCTATCAGCTGAGTTATAAGAATAAAGTCTCAGCTTTTGATCTTAACATTCTCAAAGCACTTACCAGAAGCATTTGACTCTATCCTTGAAATTCTCTAGGCAAAATTCTCAGCCCCCTTGATCTAAAGCCTTTGATCCCTTCTTCCATCAATCCATCCATTTACTCACTTACATAAAAATTTTTTTTTTCTTCACTTTTTTTTGAGGAAGATTAGCCCTGAGCTAACTACTGCCAGTCCTCCTCTTTTTGCTGAGGAAGACTGGCCCTGAGCTAACATCGTGCCCATCTTCCTCTACTTTTTATATGTGGGATGCCTACCACAGCATGGCATGCAAAGCAGTGCCATATCCGCACCCGGGATCTGAACCGGCGAACCCCGGGCCACCGAAAAGTGGAACGTGAGAACTTAACCGCTGCGCCACCGGGCCGGCCCCCATAAAAACTTGTAACTGTGTGTCAGGTACCGTGCCAGGCTCTGGCTTACTCAGAGGAAAACATGCCAAAGTTCCTGCTTTCAGAGTCCTCACAAAGGCTTCAACTCTTACCCAAAAGCCGTGACACTTCAACCAAGCTAAATTCTAAATCTAGCTAGAGACCTGCTTTCAGCTGAGCTGAAGGCTCTCTCGCAGTCTCCTATATCTGCTCTCCCTCCCACAGCTCCTATTTCTGGAGCTTTCCAAGACCAGTGCACTACAGTAAAAAGAGCACTGGAGCTGGAACTGGAAGACCTGACTCTGTAACCTGGAACTCCCCTGAGGTTGGGCAAACTATTCTGCCCTCTATTTCACAAAGACAACGTAAGGGTTATAAGAGAGGATAGACATGACGGTGTAAAACGTAAAGCTCTGGACAACTTCCCAAAATACTATCTTTATTGTTGATATTCTCAACTATCTTTTTTGTTTTTAAGGATTGGCGCCTGGGCTAACAACTGTTGCCAATCTTTTGGTTTTTTTTCTGCTTTATTTCCCAAACCCCGCACCCGCCCCCCCGCCCCCGGTACATAGTTGTATATCTTAGTTGCAGGTCCTTCTAGTTGTGGGATGTGGGACGCCGCCTCAACGTGGCCTGACGAGCGGTGCCATGTCCGCACCCAGGATCCGAACCCTGGGCTGCCGCAGCGGAGCACACGAATTTAACCACTCGGCCATGGAGCCGGCCCCTCAACTATCTTCTAAACCCTTGAATAATTTTGATATTTTCCTCTTTTAAAATTCAGAATCATTGAGCTAGAAAGAACTGTAGGGACTGTCTTCCACACCATCATGCTCACTGGTGATGAAAATGAGAACCAAAGAATGACTAGCCTAAGGCAGAGAGCACCAACTGGCAGGAAACCGGCCACGTTTAGCCTTGAGAGTTCTGTATGACCCACATGATACCTACTCAATGCTTGAAATTTTAACTTTAAAATTGGCAGACTGCATAAATATCTGAATTTCCAACTTCTCTTGATTGAGAGATCAGACAACACTAAACCCACATTCTTGCATGGCAACAATGCCCAGCGCTGAGAAGGGACCGCCCCCTTAGACGTGGCTTGGGTTCCCCCGTTGTCGAGTCCTCATTGTACCCTATTATTCCTCCACTACGACCCAAGATCAGCAACCATTTATCATCTCATTCCTGGCCCCTTCACTCCTTTTCCTCAACTGCCTCACCCTGTAACTTGAGTTAACAACTGTTAGCCTATAGTCACACATTTTAGTGGAATTTCCTTCAATGTCTTTATGAAATGAGATCTAAGCCTCACTAATTCCTTTTTGAAAAGGTCTCTAATAGTGAACACAATCCCAAACAAAACCCCAGCAGGCCTTTTTATAGAAACTGACAAGATAATTCTAAAATTTACGGATGTGCCAATAACCTACAGTAGCCAAAGCAATTTTTAAAAAGAGCAAAATTGGAAGACTTAAGTTACTTCATTTCAAGACTAATTATAAAGCTACAGAAATCCAGGCTATTACCCAAAAGAGAGATGTATAGATCAACAGAACAGAAGAGAGAATCCACAAATAGACCCACACATATATGGCCAACTGATTTTTGAGAAAAGCATCATAGCAATTCAATGGGGAAAGAAAAGTGTTTTCAATAACTGCCACTGGTACAATTTGATATCCTTATGGAAAAAAAAGCAGCTGAGTATACAGACATTCAGTGTGACAGTCAGATTCAAATCGCAGCTCAGCCACTTACCAGCCATGCAACCTTACCTCTCAAGCAAAATGAAGAACATTCTAGAAACACACTCCATAGGGTCATTATGAGAACTACGTGAGATAATGAATATAAAGAGATCAGCACAGAGCCTGGCAAAGATAACACTCAACATTTAGCCCAAACCTAATCTTTCTAGTCTCCTTTCTCCACCCCTCTCAGAGGCCTCGCTACTCCATAACGTATCTAATTTATTTTAATCTAAAAATAATGGTTTTTTAAATATTCAAGCCAAATTAACACTCCAAGTCGATGTGCTGAGTTTATCTGGCGGTTTCTCAACACTACAAGTTGTCCTTCTAAGCCGACCTTCTTGAACAAGTTCCCAACCTTGTCTCCATTTTCTCCCATCCATTCCTCAGTGCCCTACAACCTCCCTTCCACCCAGCACTCTGCGGACACAGCAACTCTCCCCAAGGTTAGCAACGACCTCCACGTGACTGGACCAAAGCACACGTCCTTATCACGCCAGACCCAGTCAGCAGCACCGGGCTCAGCTGGCTGACACTCCTTCCTCTTAAAAAGGATCCTCCTGGCTTTTCTCCTACCTCTGGGTGCTCTTCAGTCTTTTTTTCTGGTTCCTCCTCCTTGCCCTCCCCTATAAATGGTGGAGCTTCTTGGGCTTCTCCTAGGCGCTCTTCACACCTCACTCTACAGCAGGGGTCATAAACTCAAATGCCTACAGGTGCCAGTACGGAAGATAACTAAGTGAAGAGGGCTGGAATGACTGTGAGGAACACCACAGGGAGTGGTAGGGACTGTGGCAAACTGAAAAACATATACATGCCCTATCTAATGGGGGCAGCCACTACTCAGCTCCAGGCAACTGCTGCCATGCAGAAATGTAGGGTGAATGTTGTTAGATAATCTCGTTTTTCAAAAGAAGCCAAAGTCCAGATTTTAATATAAAATCTCAACATTCATTGTTGGCCCTAGTTTTTTTAAAAAAACACATTTGCCTTCCCCCTACCACCCCAAAATACATCAGAGGGCCAAATTAGAATTTAGGCCACCAACTTGCAAGATCTGTTCTAGAAATTCTTCCTAGGCAGCTGAATCTACTCCCACAGCTACACACCAAAGATTCCGACGTTTATATCACTAGCCTGAACTTCCCTCCTGAGCTCCAGGACCACACACAAACTGCTTGCTGGACCATCTCTACTTAAACTTTGCCTCTCAGCACCTCGAACTCAGCATCTCTTGACATTGAGGAGTCTGCTCCCGACTTACTCTTGCCAGTGCTCCCTCTCTTAAAGGAGGACATCCTGAAATGGCTCAAGTCTGAAAGCTGAGGATCATGCTCGAGTCCTCCCTCTCCCTCACTTCCCTCAACCGTTCACCAAGTCTGGTCCTTTCTACCTCCTAAGTATCAGTCTGTTCCCGTCTCTGCCTCCCTGTTGCTATCAGCCCAGTCAATGCCATCATCACATCTCCCAGACTAGTGTTTCAACCTCCAAACGGTTTCTCTGCTGCCTCCTCCTCTTTCCACCCACCATTCTGGAGCTAGAGGCATCGTTTAAAACGCAAAGTTCCCCTGGTTCAACAGCTGCAATGACTTCCCACTGTCCTCAGGATCACATCCCAAACCTCGTCTCTACAATCTGACCTCTGTGAATGCCTCAACTCAAATCGCCCTCCTCATCCCCTCGTAGAAACTTTGCCCCCTGTGCTGGAACATTCTTCCTCCCTCAACACATAAGCATATACCCCCAAATGCCTTCCCTACTCCCAGGAATCCTCCGGGCCACTAGATGAGGTGAGGACTCCCTACCACACACTCTCAGAGCTCCATCTGCTTCTGCCTTTGTAACAGTCAACAAAATGTGTCCTTACTTGTCAACTGGATGTCTTTCCCATAAAATCCTAAAATCCATGAGGAGACTGTGTTTGGCCTACTCACCACTATATCCCCAGTGTCCATCCTAACTCCTGACACACACTAGGGACTCAGTAAGTACCTGCTGAACAAATTAATAAGCTCTTTGAAGCGAGACACCACATCTTCAGCTCCCCCACGCACACCCCCTAACTACAGTGGGCACTCTAGTACCGACAGATTAACAAAGGAACAAAAGGACGGCCTCCTTCTGCGCGTACCTGCCTCTCCTTCCATCCTCGCCTTACCAGCCCACGTACCACCTCCGAACTGAGCCTCCTAGGATTCTCTTCTCAGAATTTTCCCACTGCTTCCTGAGAAGGCTGAACCCCTAAAGCTAGAGTAAAACATTCTCCATAATCTAGTCCATCCCACCTACTAGGCAAACAGGATTTAACTCCAACTCTGAAGGATTAGCTGTGATTATGCAGAGAAGGACCTGAAGCCCAACACATGCTCAGAGAGGTAAAAGTACTGAGACTGATTAGCAATGTCTGCCCCATGAGTAAGCATGTCTGCCATAAACCGGGAATGGAAAATCAGTATATCTGCCATGCGGTTACCAATAAAGAACTAGATGGATTCTTCTGCACCTGGGATCTTCAGACCCTTGGAGGTTCACACATACGCTTGGGGATCTAAGAGTTCTCTATGAGAAGTGTTAAGTTTTGTGACTTTATTAGGAAAATAACCCTTAAAATTTTTAAATATTATTGGGGCCGGCCTGGTGGGGCAGCGCTTAAGTTTGCACGTTCCACTTTGGTGGCCCAGGGTTCGCCAGTTTGGATCCCGGGTGCGGACATGGCACTGTTTGGCAAGCCATGCTGTGGTAGGCATCCCACATATAAAGTAGAGGAAGATGGCATGGATGTTAGCTCAGGGCCAGTCTTCCTCAGCAAAAAGAGGAGGACTGGCAGCAGCTGGCTGAGGGCTAATCTTCCCCCCCCAAAAAAATTTTTTTAAATATTACTGGCAAATTCAGTGTTATCATTTGCCTTCGTGTTTATGAATACAGTGGAGCCCAGTAGTATTACTGTACTAGCAATGGGTAGAGCAGAAAAGAATACAGGCAGAATTAACATGTAAATGATGTCCTGTACCAGGTGAAGGGCAAAGTGACACCATGATTTTGTGGTAATCAGAACAGAGAAGAGGAGTGGCCTGAGTTATCACATGGGGCACAGCTCATCAGGCCTGCTAAACTCAAGAGAATCTGAGCTATAGTGGTTAGCCGCATATTCACAGTGAGAGCTTCAATTCAGTTCAGCACAACAGCATTTCTCACATTAAATTAATGTTACTCTGAATTTATTGAATTTATTTTTACCTTTGGTTGAATTTATTTTGTACATGTGTTTTAGTTTGCAGTTGTATCACAGCTTTAAGCAAAGGATGTTATATGTGAGTTTATGTCTGAACACAATTGAGTAACATAATCAAATTCATTTAAAGTGAACACTGAGGATCTGTGAAAAAATTTTGCCTTTAAAAGAATCTGTACATTACTCATGGCTTCATCCGTCAGGGATGTTTTAAAGGGAATTCATGAATTGGGTGAGAGATTGGATCCACTCTAGGTATACAGACATATAGAGTGTTCGTATTTGTACATATACAATTTATGTATCTAAACAACACAGGCCCCAGCATTAATCCTCAGTTTTCACACATTCTCCTCAATGTGCTCTGAGCTTGTAATGTTCATCCCTGAATCGAACCAAGATCACAAACGTAAATGCCTGTGGATATCAGGCAGGTAATAAATGAGCGAAGCTAGTAAGGCGTGAGAAAAAAATTTTTTTTTTTTTGGCAAGGAAGACTGGCCCTGAGCTAACATCTGTTGCCAATCTTCCTCTTTTTTTTTTTTTCTCCCCAAAGCCCCAGCACATAGTTGTATATTCTAGTTGTAAGTCCTTCTAGGTCCTCTATGTGGGACCCCACAGCACGGCTGAATGAGCAGTGTGTAGGTCTGTGCCCGGGGTGCAAACCCATGAACCCAGGCTACCAAAGCACAGCTCTGGAACTACCACCACTACACCACCGGGCCAGCCCCCAGAAAAAAGTTTCTTGAAATCCTCAGTCTTCTTTATCCACATATTTTTTTCTCAGCATGACAGAAGTGTAAGTGTAAGAAATATTTCACTTTCCCCTTAACTTCACTAAAAGAAAACACCATCGAAAATATGACAAATGGCAAGTGACACCTAGCCCCAGTGTGGGGGATCATGACAGGGTGTGGTGACAAGTGTGGCCAACTAGAGAATTCACGCTCCATTGGCGGGGCAACCACCACCCAGCTCCAGCTCCATTCCCATATGACTGTCATATGGGAATTCAGGATATATATAGAGAAAGAGAGAGAAACAAAAGAAAAAAGAAAGAAATTTTGATTTTTAAATGAAAATCTCACAATTAAAAAATTCTGGCAACAGAGTCAAGCAGTTTTCCCAAACACAGCGCTAGCCAAAAAAAAAAAAAAAAAAAAAAAAAGATGCCTGCAGCTCGCTGAGCCAGGGACCGCCAGTTTGCAACTCTGTTCTCAGCTCTTCTTCAAGCTGCGCCCCCGGCCCCAGCATCTGCAGATCCTCCCCCATCATCCCGATGGTCCTTCAAGGTCAGCCTTCAGGATGCTCAAGGCCGGCCCCGCTCAGGCCGACCCTCCTCCGGGTCCCGCGCGCACGCTCGCGCCGGCTCTCCATCCTCCACCGCTTCGCTCAGCAGCCAGCCGACCTCGCCGGTGTTTGTCCCGGCTCGCGCCTTACTCATACCCCCGCGCCCGCCTCGGTCTCCTGCAGCGCCGTGCACCTTGCCGGGTCTCAGGAAACACCGGGAACCGGACTCGAGGAAGCGCCTCCCAGGAGCGCGAGGAGCAAAGCCTCACGCTCGCCGCGGGATCACACGCCGGTACCCGGCCCCGAAGCGGCTTTGCGGGCGACGGCGGCCCGCGGCCCTGCACGCCGAGGGGGTGGAGGTTCCGAGCAACGCGGGGCCGCGCCGCCCGCCTCCGGGCCCTTCGCGATTTCCTCTCGGGGCTGCCGGCGCCTCCCCCGCGGCCGCTCCGCCCGCCCCGGCCCCCGCACCGCGGCCCGCGCCGCAGTCCCCCCTGCGCGGCGTCCGCCAACAGCCTGGGGCGCCGGAAGGCGGGGAAGCCCCGAGGCCGCGGCCGCCCGCCCGCCCCGCTCCCGCGCGCCCTCTCCCCGCCGGCCGGTCCCGCCCGCGCCCCTGGCCGCCCGCGCCGGCGCAGGCCCTCACCCGCGACAGGGTGAGGTCGGTCATGAGCTGCTCGAAGGCCCGCGTCTCCTCGGCCTGCCGCTGCGTGTGCAGCGCGATCTTCTCACTGAACTTCCGCGGGTTGGCG